>NW_009219194.1:0-26772 GCF_000690835.1 Fulmarus glacialis
ATATATATAATATAGTATATAAATAATAGAATTTTATATAAGTATATATAAACATACATAACTGTAAAATATTTATATATACATATCATATCACTTGTTTTAATTCCATTGAAGACATGTCCCCATTTTTCCCTTTTAATAGCTTTTTTAATGGAAATTAGTGATTTGTCCAGATAAATGTTGCTTTTCCAGAAGTACAAATGATTGATCCTTATGACATCATACTGGCTTGAAAGATCTCCCGTACAAAGAAAGCATCAAATCTGTTTTCCAGTACAAGGAAAGATAGTGTTTGCCACTATGCATAGTTTCATTGGATCTGATCTTTTAAGGTTGAACAGGGCGTTTTGTTGCATAGTTTTTGTACTTCTAGTAGGAGAGCAGACTTGCAAAGTGACTGCTGGTTGTACCTTAATATCATGTACATTTGCACCCTCAAATGTTTTTCATATGTTCGCAAGACACCAAAAAAAAGTTATGTCATATTTAAATATGTGAACTCTGGCCAATACTTCATTAAACTTACAATATTTCTTTTGCTTACATTATAATTATTGCAGATTACATTTGTTTGGGGTTTTTTTTGTAGTTACTTACGCATTTTTGTTTATATTTCTCTGGACTAATTTTATTCATTCATACCAAAATAGCGTCTGAAAGCAGACTAGCCTTCTTGGCAGCGAGACATTAGATATTTGAGAAAGACGGATGACAACTATCAAACTCCTTAGAAATATATGAGGAATATAAGAAAAATGCATGACAATTTTTTATTTTTTTATTAATAGAACATAAAGCTTTCATACTTAAGAGGGCTAAAGCTACTCCTAAGCACCCACCACAGGCTAAAGACACCTCCTCCTATTTCCCAGGAGCTCATCAGATAAAAGCTGGATTACTGAAGGTAGTGCTTCAATCTGAATTTAGCGGCAAAATCAAGCAGTTGCAGCAGAAAGGCCACTCATTCTTCACAGCTGACTAACGGCTCTTCTTGTTGGGGGCTCCAGGCCTGGTCTGGATCTGGTTTATGATCGAGAGAGACATTGGAAAAACATCAGAATGTTCCATCTTTATTTTTTCAGTTAAGTGGAATTTCTGAAGGTTCCAACCTAGAATCCTTCCAGCACATTGACACCCTAACCTCAATATCTGGAGAGCTGTAATCATGCTTTTTAAGTGGCTCCCTGCCAGTCCACTGAACTTAAAAGCCGCCTGAGGGCAGCCATGTGCTGGCTCCTTCTGCCTGGACTCTAGCCTTTCTCCCCTCGCTCCTGCTGGTCGTCCGTTCGGTTGAACCCGGGGAAGCTGCTGCTGAGTTCATTGCTGGCTGCCATAAGTAGGCTTAATGAGTCAGATCACATGTACTTTACAGATGTTGTTTGAAGTTTTTAAGGAGGTAATATTTTAGGGACATAATGAGAATTATTAAGCTAGTTTCCTGCATAGAAATAGTAGTCTGCTCTTACACTCATCATTGTACTGCTCCAGAATATTCACTGTTAAATGTAGCACGCAGTCTATGGAAACCTACTACTTTTCTTTCCCATTTTAATTTGAGACACTACAAAAATATGTTCATCTTGTATGGCATATTCAGTATGTTGAATGAAAGATTTTCTGCTTTGAAAGATACGTAAAAAGACAAGATCTACCTTTCCCAAATGCCTCAATTTTTTGCTGAATTTTTTAGTAAAAAAGAAGCAGATTCGCTTTTAAATTTTATAGTTGTTGGCACTATTCATTACCGTCATAAGATTATGAGAAAATTTAATGAATGGCAATACACTATTTGGAAAAAAGAGACATAGTTCTGGAAGGGGCCGCTTGTGTGGGTTTTTTTTCCCTTTTTTTCCTAAACTATATATAATGTACAAAAATATCTAGGTAGCTCTCTGTACCTGTTTTGCATTCCTCAAAGAGGAAAAGCAGCAAGCTGGGAAAGCAAATACCACCCAAGAAAAATGATCTGCCAAAAATAGTGTTAAGCATGTCATCTTTTAGCTAGTTAAAGAGATTCAGGTTTAAAAAATTTTTTTTTCCAAGGCTGGCAGAACATGAAATTGTCTTTAGTAGTTGGGACTGCTGTTAATATTTCTTCATTTTTCTATTTGATGATTAAGGTATTATAAGGAAAAAGTTTTTCACTAAACTTTGTCATGCTATATATCAGAACCATAGTTAAAGAAAGTGTGAAGGGGAAGAGGAGCAATGCAGGTATTTCTGAAATAAGGCCAGAGTAATGTTTAGTGTATCTTTAAAGAAAAAAATCCCATAATATTTTAATGTATTTGGTAAACTCTGTTGGGACATAGACCTTATGGAAAGGATGTGCATTTTTCCATGCCCTGATCATATGTTTTCAAGAATAGGAACTGCGCATGCTTTCTAGAGATATGTTTGATTTTTAGCAATCCAGAAATTCCAGCATTAAGCATGATTCAGAACCTAGTAATGACCATACTGTGCATACATTGTCATCACACTAATCAAGCGCACTCTATATGGTGACAGCTCACATGGCCAAACTCCACCATTATTCATCCTGGGCCAGCATGTGGTCAGGTCCTGGAACAATGAGGATGGTCCCACTAGTGCTGTCAGCGCTGCTGCTATTTATTGTGGTTTAGATGGTGTGGAAGGGTGAGGAAAGCCAGGTCAAGATGACTGGAAGTTAGCAGTTGGCAAAGAAATTGATTCCTGGCTCTGAGAAGGATTTTTGGATGCCAGTGGAGAACTGACTTGGATGGAATGAAGTGTCAAGGAACAAGAGCTGTTAAGTAGAATTGAAATTGGATGAGAAGTCAAAAGCCTGAGTAATACAAGGGAAGGGAGAGAGTTAAGAGGTGAAGAATTGCAGACAATTCTTATTACACCATGCTAAACTCTGAGTCTTTAATAATTTTTAGCATAGACTTTATCAGAGAAAGCAAGTTAATTAACAGTTACACAGATCCACTTGCAGAATTCTGAATGTGATTTTTTTTCTTTTTTGAAACTGTCAGTTTTATTGATGTAAAATGAACTTAAAGCATCCATACCCATCTGATCATGAATGGGTTTCCAAGTTGCTTGGTCCTGGACCTGTTTCATCTTCCACCACTGTTTACAGTATGCTCTTACATACTTCACTGAAAGCAACGTATCTTAAAGACTTGTCTTCCAACCAAAGACGACTGAAGGATAATACTCCTCTGAACTTAATTCTGCCAAGTTACGTTCTGTCATCAAAGTGGAGTGATATAGAGCTACCACCTTGGACAATTTCTTCCATGCTGTAGGAAATCCTAGAACAAGTGGGCCATTTGGGTCATTGGATGCTTTAGTCCCCTTGTGGAAGTTGCAGAGTGGGAGAACCTGGGTCAAAGATCTTATGTTAAATTCGTTGAATAATTTAGGTGGGGAGAGACCTTACAAGGTCATCTAGTCCTACTTTTTATTCAGAGCAGGATTGACTTCAGAGTTAGGTCAGGTTTCTCAGGATGTTGTCCAGTAAAATGTTGAGTACCTCCAAGGCTGGAGAAGCCAAAACTCCTATGGACAAGCTGTTCCAGTGCCTCACTGTAAAGCATTTTTTTTTTCTTAATTCCAGTCAGAGCTTCCCTTGCTGCGACTTGTGACTGTTGCTTCTTTTCCTTTTGCTGTGCACCTTCCTTCCCTTTTCCCTTGTATTGGAGGACTGAGCGTGGACCCAGTACTCCAGGAAGCAGCCTCATGAGGGTCAAATAGGGGGGAATAATCACCTCCCTTGAATTGCTGGCTACACTCTTGTTCCTATCGTATAGATGTGCTAATTTCACTTGGTTGTGGGCCTGTTGCTTTTGTTATAGTTTCTGATAGCATTCATGTTTATTTCTCTTACAAGACTTGGATTGGGAATCGAAGACGGAAATATCGTTTAATGGGGATTGAGGTCCCACCCCCTAGAGGAGGTCCTGCTGATTTCTCTGATCAATCTGAATTTGTTTCTAAATCAGCACTTAATCCAGGAGAGGAAACTGCTACTGAAGTGGGGGATGATAATGATAGGAATGATGAAGTATCAATCTGCTTATCTGAAGGAAGCTCACAAGGTATTTGAAAATGCAGTTACTACTGTGCATATATTTTAATTTTGTGCAGTGTGCATGCTTTGGATTCTCTGTTGTACACATTCAAAAATGTCTGAAAGATTGTCTAACAGTCGCAAGTTATCTACCTTGGCCATACTGAAGGTACTGTTTGGTCTCTTTCTTCTACCTCTCTCTATATGAATTTTGATGGTTTTGTTATCACAAAGCTTGCAGAAACCCTTTATCATAAGACCTCTGTTTCTGCCAGATTCATCAGAAGTTAAATGACAAATTCACAATTTGCTGGTGCAACTGAGAGATAGACAGACAGTACAAATGTCTAAGTCTCACTTCCCTAGGAAGCCAAGTTTTAAAAAGTGCTCTCTGTTAACTGGCCAGTTCTACACAGCCAGCTTGAATATCCATTCCTGTTTGCCTGAATCACACCAACAATTCCCCTCTAAGCAAGCACTAATGCATGCCAGCCTGCTCACTTTGAGCTGACCAGAGCTATGTACTTACAGTTTTCCTGATATTAAACTCATGCTGATGAGAGATGTTCAGAAGATATATTACCTCAGACTTGGTCTTGAACTAAAAGAGCTTCACAGTGCATCAAAGCATAGCAGAACTTCTGCCGTTAAGCTGTCTGCGGTGCATATATGGTCTCCGACAAGCAAATACAAACCAACAGAAAAGATCGAAGTCAGTAGCAGGGGACTACTTGGAGAGCCTTAGAACTGCACGTACGGGGTGCCTGTGTGTTCTCAGTAAATTGCATGATCTTGAGTGATAAGTGTCTCGAACTTAATACCCTTTTACTCCACCTCCCAGAACCGCATGACCACGTTAAATCAATCTCTCCCTTTCCCTCTTGTACGTTAATACTCTGGGCCTAGGGCAGATGAACTGCCGCTCGGCACAGTCACTAGCTTCACAAGCTCAACTAATTGCTCCCAGTGCTTCTGATTAGAAAAGATCAATAAAGCCTTTGCTCTCTAAACTAAAAGAAAGTCTGACCTAGTGCATGCTATTTCAGCTTAATATGCCAGACTTGATCTTGTCATTTTGTCTGAACAATCTAAAGGAAAGAACTAGAAAAATGCAGCACTGCTGGGGAATGAATTTGTGATACGAATTTTGTCATATTCTACTGTAAAGAGAATAAGATGATAAAGAAATGGGTCAAGTGATTGAAAGCCAAGTGAGATGCAGAATCTGAGAGTCCTGATTTGCCTGAGGTGTGGAAGGAACTGATTTAGTCAGATCTGCCTGAAAGAAAATGGTGACAGGGGAAGAGTCTGAATTCTCTGTAGCTTTAAGTGAGGAATAACACCACATTTATTGAACAAAGCTTTCACAAAACAGGATGAGGCTGTAAGACTATGAGTAGATTATTAGAGTCAAAGCTTAAGGAAGGGCAAGAAAATTACAGGATTTCCACAGCATCCAGGAATCCCACTTTCATTCCTTTATTCTACCACAAGAATTATTTCTATTCGTTTCTCTGGTTCAAAGGAGAAGGTTTCACTGCTGCAGCTCAGCTTATTGTGAACTTAGTGGAAAATATTTCCACCGATAATCCTGTGTACTATTCAGTCACAATATGTGATTGTTTTAATGTTTGAGAACTATAGCTTTTGGTCCTAATTTATAAAAAAACCCAAAACAAAACAAAAAACCACTCTCAAAGACAGGAAAAAGATATTTTTAATCACCTAAAGAGTGAAAGTGTTGATGGTACGTGCTTTTAAAATGTAGTGTGTAAATATTTTTTTAAAAAAAGCTGTACTCTGATGGAAAATTAAGCATTAAAGTTCTCATAATGCCCTAACTTTTTTAAACATATGTTAATTGAATCCATACTTCGTATAAATGAACACAGCTCTGTGGAGGCCATTATAGCTGTGCCAGTTTATATTAGCTGAGGATGAATATTTAAAGAGTTGAAAGTGCTGTAGGGAGTTCCTTTGTTCGACTGTTAAATCCAAGTGGTGAGTGCCAGGGTTACGGAGCGCCTAGTGCTTCAGACTGCTTCAGAGTCCCTGAGGTACATCTTCAGTGACCTTCACTGCTCCGAGGCTAACGATGGGGTCGTGTATTGCTCCCTGCTTTACGGTTCTCCCATTTGGACCCATTAGCTTTTGCTGCTAGCAGAAGTTTTCCTCTGAAGTTGTGGCCAGTGGCAGATTAAATTTATTTGAAACAACTTCAAATAAAATTTGCTCAGTTTAGAGATATTTTACTGGTAGAAAAGTTATTTAAAACAATAATTGTCTTTTTATGGTCTGGCCTAAATATTATCCTCTCTTTGCAACTGTTGGTAATCTCCAGTTAAATCCTGTTACCCCTGTGTTTGCGTGGAAGTGATACATCCCTGCATCATTATCTGCCCTCTCTTTCAGTATCCCACATGGACATCTGCTGCCCGTTCGCTCACCATGCCTCCTCTCCTCTTTAGGTGCACTAGCTGGACTGTTTGACCCTTTTAATGCTAGCTCTGCCCTCAGCAGAACTGGGTAATTTTACTGGCTCTTGGAAGCAGTGCAGTTCCAATTAATAGCCTAGCTGTTAATGACATCATTTAAGTTTTTTATCAGAGCTGTCCTGCCTCTGTGTTTTGGTTTATTTTATGATCTCTGTTTCTGTCAATCATTTTCTTCTTGATAGTATAGTAAATGTGGAGACTTAAAGTAAATCTGAGAAACGTACTTAATCATAGGGATGAATATGTTTATCTTTCTTGTTTTTTCACACTGGCCATAGTCAGGGCTGATAGAATCATCTAGTGCTTGTGGTTGAAATTTAAGGATAAGATTTGCTCTGTTTTCAAGTGTGTACTTTGCTTATACATAAGAGAGCAGCATAGATTCACTAGGAATAAACATTTGCTGTACAAGAACGAAATAATCTGCTTGATCAGTTTTTGGTTCAAAACTAGTCAGTGCCTGCAAGGAGGAGGTGGGATTCTGATATGTACCCCATAATTTCAGGGCATGCAGGATTTTCATATATTAATTTATTTTAATAAATTTAAAAAAAGGTCTGGGCTCCTCTGATGTGAAACTCTTCATTACCTTTGAGTATTCCAAGCTGAACCTAAAAATAGGAAGGTTTTGTACATTACAAGAGAGTAACTGATAGTTTTCCTGTTGTTTCAAGTAGTGATTGGCATGACTTTGCCCTGAAATACTTGTGATATGATGTCTTCTTTAATAAGACATACAGTATTTTTTTATGAATAGACATTGATAATGTGACTTTGCTTTTGTATCTAGCAGATGTGACATATTTAGTGGTAAAGACTATTAATATTCCTTCAGCATAAAATTTGAATGAAATCTGAAAAACTAATTTATTTCTGCAGAAGAGACAAATGAAGCTCTTCAAAATGAAGAAATCGGTCACAAAGATGATGACCAGAATCCAGTATCTACTGATAATGTGGTATGTATACCTTTCCTTTTCCACTAATGTGACCTCCTTAATTGCTAATGTTGAGGTGGTTGTCCAACACTAGGATTTTTCACTAGGTGAAAACTTCAGTCGAGTGTGCTAAGAGTCCTTCCTAATTGATTGAGCACTAAAAGAAACCGTACTAAAAATACTAAAACATAGAACTATGCACGTTCAGTAGAAATTGAATTATATGGCTTTTTCTGTATTATAACAATCCAGTGTTCTTTTTCTGGAGTGCAAAGCACAACGCTTGGGTAGTGCTCTGTAAGTACCTAGTATAGTAAAACAGTAAGAATAAAAAAACCCAGAATAATAATTGAAAATGGTTTTCTGTAGCTTTAAGAACGTCAGATATCTCTAGTGCTTCCTCTCCATAGCTATTCTTGAATATGTGCGATCAGACTGGGGTGGATATGTGCTCTTCATTCCCATACCCTTGACAGGGCATTATTTAGATGTTTCTTGTTTTCTCACTTGCATTCACGTTGAGTCAAACGCAGTTGTTCTTGCTGTTTTTAATTGACTGCAGTGAGACAAGGAAGGAAAGACAGAGGGAGGAGTCATGGCAAATAATGCAATATATCCCCTTTGTTTAGCCTGCCTTCTCTCAAATTAGAAGAAAGGAGAGGAGGAAGAGGAGAGAAGACCCCAAGTGGTAGGGTAATTTTTATCTTAAAAGTTATCTGCAGAATGAACAGGTGATGGTTCCAGTTCCCAATTGCACTTTTATTGCAGTCAGAGATTAAACGACAGTAGCTCAGAACATGACGAGAACATTTGTGTTACATTAATCACACAGAACCTGAAATGGGAAAGTGAAGAGGAGATTCCCTTGCCTTTATATGTGTATAGAGGAGAGAACATTTTCTTTCTTTTGTTAACATATGATCATCTTTTGCGTAAACTGAAATCCCACGGCTGTATTTTCTGTGGTTGCCTGAATAGAAACAGCTGCCTTTTTCCTTTCTGTTTACCTTAATGGCCTGCTGTGACCTTAGATATAACCACTCTGAGTTTCAAGCTGATGTGTTTACCATGGAAATGCAGAATGTAATATGACAAAGGTAAAAGGTTTGCAAAGATGATGTCCGAGAGACTCAGTTCTCCAGTCTATCTGAACTCCAGCATTATAGAATTTGATATAATAAGGGGGGGGGAAAAGAGGAGTAGTTTTTTCATACTCTGTTCTGAAAACACTGTAACAAAATTTTTAAAATATATGCAGTTAAAATTAGACTAACATACATTGGACTTGCATAAGAGATACAGTTTTCTTATTTGAAATTCTAATCTGTTCTTTCCCCTACTGTCTTAAAATGTTTAATTATAAGAAAGATAGTGTGAATGTTTGGCATTTATTTAGAGACTCTTTCCTCAAGCTGAGTCTAAAAACAAAAATATTTGAATCACAGTGTTACTCAGGGTATGATATAGCAGCAGATCTTTGTGACTGTAAGCTTTTGAAATGTTATCACTTCAGCTGGGTTGTCAGACACTGAAGACAGAAAATGTAATTTACCCTCCCTACCTTCAACATATACTTGTGAGCTTGGTGGGTACTACTAGTGAGAGACTGTTAACCTCTCTTGAAGGATTTCTTCTTGGTGATTAGAAGGAAGTTTCTGATGACTGGTCTGCAGGCAGACAGAAGACACACATATATGCTGCAGAGAAGAACCCTCCTCTAAAATAACACCTCAAGAACTAACCATTGAAGTGTATTGTGTCGGTGTGGACCCTTGCCGACATTGTGTTAAACAGTATACTAAAAACATAGTAAAATTGCTTTAACTTACTATATACAGTCTCACAAATGTTTACAACTGTCAAAACAATGAAAAATAGTAAAAAACCTCAAACCCCTCTTCTTACACAACCACTGCTTCCCTCTCAAAAATATTGTGAAATTTATAGTTTCATTCTTCTGAGTTCTTGAAAAATGCCATTCTTATCACTAATTCAAATTCATTCTGTCTGAGATCTAGCTTAGATATGAATAAAAATTAAAACTTCATAGGTGCACTAAAAATGTGTGCATTTTGTGTTTTCTCCTACTGAAATAACCTTTTAACATGATTTTCTTACATAAGAAGGTTTTCTATTAGGAAGAAAAACAGAACATGCAAGTGGTAAATGTAAAAGTGAATCTTCTAAAACTTGAGATACGATTGGAATGTATTTCTAAGTTCTAAACGGCATTAAGCTTGGCTTTTAACATTGTACTTCAGGTATCTTTAGAAACCCAGTACAAAAAGCTCTCAAGAATTTTTGTGAATTAAGTGAAAATGTCCATGTGTATGCATTTGGAACTGTCCTTTGTATCAACATCCTCTCCTGTCTAGGGCATTTGACTTGCACTATGGCCAAAGAAGGCCAAAGGAGACCTTTTCATTTTTTTAGGCAAGAAGTAGGTCAGTTAGGACTTGCCTGTCACTTACCATAATGTCTGTTTTGCTCCGGAGGAATAAACTTTATAACCTTCTTCATGCTGCAGGAGGTCTTCAACAAAAGGCTTACAGAATAAAATGTAGGCTTTTGCAGGCTGTAATGAGATATAGTATGCAACCTAATGCCAAAAGCATGGTGACATATAGCTCCTCCTCTGTAAACAGCCTGAGTCACCATGGCAGCAGCTCTGAGTACGGACAGTTTCAATTTGGGTTCTTCCTGGATCTTGTGGCTGAGGTGCATGATTGCCATCTAATGGGGGCTCCACAATTCAGAATTTCTCATGAGCAAGCAAAAGGTCCTGTTACCTTCATCCTTTCATGGCAGTTTGAGATACGGATTGTTGTTTGTTTGTCTAATCTATGCATTTGAATATTTGGAATGAACTGTTTACTTCTGTTTCAGAAAATAGAAATTATAGATGATGAAGAAAGTGATATGATAAGTAATTCTGAAGTGGATCAAATGAGTTCTCTTTTGGATTATAAGGTGAGTAATTAGACTGTGATACGTTAAGCAGGATAGTCCTTCACAGAACATTCAGACGGGTGTGTCTGTAAGGAATTCAGCGAAGGCACGTGGGAGCCTGGGACTCCTCTGCTCTTATCGTGGTACTGCACATCATCCCCTCAGTCACGACTCCTCATCCCATTTACAGCCAGATTACCCGTATTTCAACCCAGAGGGAGACAGGAAAAATCCCATTTCTGCAGAGCAGTTACGTTACTCTAGCTGTAGCCATCTGCAGCTCCCACCACATGTCCCACAACAAAGTAATTTGTTTAGCCGCTAAACCAAAACTTTCTTTTTGTGCGAGAATTGTTCTTTGGAGCGTTACGGCACGCTTTTATGTGCAGCGTGATGCAGCTCTGGAAAGGGACATAACAGCTGGAATCCTCTAATAAAATGGGGGGATCTGAGAAGTCGTCATTCTCGCAATGTAGTGCAGAACGTTTGTGGAAGCAGTGGTTGTGGGAGGGAGGAAAAGCAGTTGGATACCTGACAGCTGCTGTCTTCTGCCAAATGGTAAAGGTTACGCGTGTGTTACTGCTCTCGTAAGAGTTGTCACGGTTCTGTGTTGTATATTGAGCATGTTTTTATGTATGTAGCTGATCTTTTTACATAGAAAACAGGTATGTTCTACTAATGATAATAAATTACCAAAATAATAAATAGATCATCTTTTCAGAACAAAAATTCCTCCTTCAAGCAGTGTTTTCCTGGTAAGGGCAGTGGAGAATAAATATGGAGAGGGAATGACCTTTTCTTAATGTCACCTGTCACCACAGTGAAAGGCTTGTTGTGACAGCATGCCCTACAGAACCTTGTTTGTTGGTTTGTCGTTTGACATTAGTGATTAGTCTTTGTGCCTATGTGTTTTCTGTGTAAATCTGAATTCCTTCTTTGGCTGGGCAAAATCCATTGCTAAATAGGCAACTTCTAAGTTTCCATCTGAAAGAAATGCATTCAGCTAATTTTCTTATGAAAGCCTCAAAATCGCAGCCCAAATATTTCTCTCTCATTCTCAGAGCTGTTGTAACCTGAAACAGTATGAGCAATGTTTTGACTGAAGAAATGTGAATTTTCTGGGGAAAAAAATCCCAAAACAACAACCATTTTTAAAGGCTTGTTACAAACCTTCCAGTTCATCATGTAGTCTCACCTTTTTGTATCAGCTAGAGTTGAATTACAGCCAGTCTAGCAAATGTAAGCATGAATATCAGAGCATAGTTCTATGTTATTAAAAAAAAAATTCATCATTAAAACAAAATGCCAGCTTATAAGTTCACTAATGAAATTTTGCTTATGTAATTATTTGCTGCCACCAAAACCAGCCATCAAGGAACATTTTGTATGCAAAACTGCCAACCTAATCAATCATATGGTTGCATAAGCAAGGGTGGGCTTTTTCTTGTCTCCGATATCCCTCGGTAAATGCGACACTTACCATGAATTATCTGTGAACCTAAATGCTTACTTTCTGTGGGTATTGTGCATTGCTAACAACTTCTGTGTGCGTGTTTTTTTCAATTATTATCTTATGGAGGATATACATTTGGTGCTAGTATGCAGACGCCTTTTGCAAAAATGCACAATGACTTTGATCTTGAAAAGTGAACTGTTTATTTAGGTTACATGATCTTTGCAAAGGTAAATAACCAGAGAAAATTAATTTTAGCTCTGCACTGATCAACAGATTTAGCGTTTTGATCATGCTATACCAATAATTTGGTAAGTTTGAAGGAGAAGAGATATTTGGAATAAACTGAAGTACTTACCAAATCTGAATTTTTAATTAAGAAGTTTGTTATTTTTATATTAAGTGATTTGCCAGTACAGTAACACATATTTGTGCAAAGGTTGAAAAAATGCCTTTTTAGCCACAGCATGCACATTATTGATATTTCTCCATTTTGTAAATATATTCCTATTTATTCTGTAACCCAAGAGATCTTAGGGAAGTTGGTGAGCTGACACTTCATGGTATGTGTCAAACCCAGCTGCACTAGAGGATGATATATTTTAATTTGTGGTAGCTTTGAGGAATTCTCAAGTTGTTTTCCCTGATCTTTGTGTCAAGCCTCCTGCTGTAATAATGGAATTTAGTTGCTGTCTCTTCTCACAGTCAGCCTGCCTTTTCAAGATCACTTCTTCTAGGCAGAGCCTTGGGCTTTGTTTTTCTTTATTTTAAAATGGAAGAGGTCATCCTTATAAAATAAAAAGCATTGCTTCTTTGAAAGGTTCATGTAAACTTTGGCGCAAGTCATTAATGCTTTAATGATAGTCAGTAATTCTGAAATGCCTTGTCTGCATGTAACATGCTTGGCTGTCACGTCTCTTCTGGGGGATGATGAGAAATGAAATGGCGTACGCATTTGCAGGTTTAGTGTGACACTACTGGTCGTTCATCAGAAGCTTCTGTTTGTATCCAAAGTCTACGTGCATTGTTCTATAATTCTGTAATTTAGAGCTTTAGGTTGTGCTTAATACTGTTTTTGGCAGGAATCATAATAAACTCATTTTCACTCATTTTCACTAAAAACATTTAGTTTTAAGACAAGTATGTTTAGGTGTCATTAAAAAGATGCAGTACTATTTATTATTTCCAGAACTTTACGTAATTTTCCCCTCACAGAACGAAGAAGTCAGATTCATTGAGAATGAGTTGGAGAATCACAAACAGAAGTATTTTGAACTACAGACATTTACTCGGAGTTTGATACTTGCTATTAAATCAGATGATAAAGAACAGCAGCAGGTAAGTCTTGAAGTAGGTTTTAATAACAGAAAGTGTTTGTCATTTTGTGTTCTGTCACTCCCTCGGTTTTATTCCGTAGTGCCCAGAGGCTCACATTATGATCAGGGCAGCGTTGTCTTGAACATCTTACAGACAAAGAAAAGCTGAACTTTAAACAAAAGAAAGATCTTGCCATCTACACAAGCAGTGACATAGACAAAGAAGTGTGACTTTTACAAAGGGACAACCAGTGCACCAGAGTACACTGAGGGACTTGGATTTGTCTGTGGCAGGATCTAAGATGCGAGACCTAGGAAAAAAAGCCAGGCTTCTTCAGTTTTACTGCACTGCATTTAATACATAGCACTTCTTTTAATGCTCGGTTGGATCATGTCTTGTATGAGTAACATTCTGTGGTTTATTTAGGAAGAGATTTTGTTGCTTTTATTGTTTTTCCTTTTGCCTTTACAATCTGCAGTTTTTCAGATGTAAAAATAGAAACTAACTTGCAAGAAAGAAACTTAAAACACTTTTACATCCAAAATAAATTTGGCTTATGGTTGTTTTCCATAATTTTTTCATAAAACCATGTGAACTGAATATAAAGAGAAGTCAAGTTGAAATGTCTGAGATAAATCAATAAATCACTGTAACAGTTATGATCTGGTATGCAGCACCTAGCTCTATCACCTGCATGATCACAGTATAGCATGGTTATATATGTTTTAAAGCTTTTGCATGTTAAAAATATATGAATAAAATTAATATAAATAATTTGGTTTTGTCCGGTTTGGGAAAAAAAAAATTGTTTTGAGCTGTTTCCACAATAACTTAAGTAACTTCTGGGATTGTTGTTATAAGGTATGTCATCTCACAACAATGTTTTTTCTTTCAATATCTAGCAATACCGACTTTTTTTTTTACCCATCCAATATCAACACTGACCGAAAAGCTCAACCAAGTTTTTTCACTAGATGTTTAACAGACATTTAATGCTGACATAAAACACATAGCTAATATTGTATTTTCACTTACAGGCACTGCTCTCAGACTTACCTCCTGAACTAGAAGAAATGGATTTCAATCATGCATCCCCAGAGCCTGATGATACCTCATTCAGCTTGTCGTCTTTATCAGAGAAAAATGCCTCAGACAGTTTGTGATTTATTTTTTTTAATTGACAGAAAAGAAACCCTGCGTAACGTGTAGGTTTCAAGAGAACGACATTTTGCTATCCAGTGTTCTTCAGTCCAAAAAAGAAAGCCCCAGGTGAAGTAGACCTTCCTGAAGGATGACTGTAGTACGTCATGGCTACAGTTTGCAGTGTCAAGAAATTTCAAATGTTGTTTTTGGTAAATGAAAGAACTGTGTGAGGAAAGGTTTCACTTTTAGCAGTTTGGCCTTGATTAGGATAACTTCTGACTTTCCAGAATAACTCTTGCTCTGTAGCGAAGTCTTTTGAGCAGGGATCCAAGAATGGAAGACAAATGTTCTGTTATATAGACAGCTAATTCTTCAGAGTTGCTTGCTCACCAGTCCTGTTTATTATTTTTTTCCCCATTTTTACTCAGGTAGGTGGACTAAAAATTGGGGATCCAAATAGAATAACGGGCTTTTTATGAGTTGTGCTTGAAGCCTTTTGAAAATCTGAAATTAAACTAAAGTGTTTTTCATTATGTGACTTCAGATTGTTGAATCTTCCATTTTCTGACCAAAATAGCTGAAAAAACTCTGAAAGGCTAACTGAAAAATTTGAATTATCATCAATAAATTATTAATGTAAAGAAGCAGTCATAAGTGTTGTAACAAATTAGATGGATATGGGAAACCTGATAGCTGCAGAACGCGACTTTCTGATATTCTCACAGTAGCAATGGGATTAGATGTTTACACTACTATTTAGCGTTTTATGAATGTAGTTACAGTTTTTATTTGTCAAAGTCTGAATGCTAAAGTTTCTGTTCATTGTTTTAAGTATTGGTTATATATTTTTCCACAAACTTTTCTCCATTTTATCAAGACACTGTCATAAATCCACAGCTGTCATTGCGTCCTGAAAGGTATTTGAGTGTTTGGAATTCAGTTTTGCAGATCTTCTAAATGTGACCTGTTTTTGAAGTAGCCTGTCTGATGAATTTTTTGGCAACTGCCAGGTGCCATTTCTAAACTGTGAGCTTGATTGCAGTGGCTGAAATGAATTTCTTCTTTCCCATCTGTCGTTGACATTGAATCCCTTGACTCATCTGATTAAATGAATGTGCAGACACATTCAGATAAATTTAGTAGGGCATATAGGTGCATGCCCATATTATTGATGCTCTATAACATCTAATCTGAATATTCTTCAGCAAGCATTTTTGAAACAGATACCTTCGCAGTCTGGTAAAAAGCCTGATCTTTCAATTTTATGGCAAATAATAATATACTCTGGCGAATCCTTATTCATGCAGTACGGTAGGGAATCCCCTTAATTTCAGTGGGTGGTCCAAGGTGTAGCTCAGAAAATCTAGAGTGTTGGGGAAATAATTTTTTTTTTTTTCTTTCTGTAATACTGGTATTAACTCACAATTTTAGGTTTCTCTCAGTCTGGTCTGTTCCTCCCTAATCACTTCTACAGCTTGTTTTTTAGTATCAGTAGTGAGCTCTGTTCTTTCCGGTTTTTTTCTGTCTCTGTGTTGTCCTTGGGCATGGGGAACTTTTAAAAATATTGTTAAATGCCAGCTGCATAAAGGATAGTAGCAGTTTTAAAAGCTGTTTTAAAAAAACAAAACAAAACAGTCTCATAGTTCTGGCTGCTATACAATTCAGTTAGTTCCCAAAAGACCTCTTACCATCTATTCTACAGAGTAACCCCACAAAAGCAAGCTGTTGGGCCTGTATTTGAGTTTAGGCTTTAAAACTCGGAGTAGAATCCCAGGAGAGAGGGAAGGCACTCTGTAACCAGGAGGTAAGCGGTAGGTTACTCATCCTTTCACTGCCTGAGCTGAAATGCCACATCCTGGCTGGCAGGCACGTCCTTACAGCCTTACTCAAAGGAGGAGCGGTATTTTACATGCCTGTTGAAATGAGCACCAATCTAAAATTAATTAAGGTTTGTGAGCAAAGATCACAGTACTATCTTTCAAATGTAAGCTAGAGCTCAACTGTAATTCTGCTCACTCTGGGAAAAAATCATTTATAAAGGGTTTTCTAGACTGGGTTAACAATGCTTTCGATTACTGTTCTCTCTAGATAGGAAATCTGTGCCACTGACAATGAAACCTCTTGTTTTCTCTGAGCTTTGCTGAAATAAAAAAAAAAATAGTACTGTGATTTGCCACTATTTGGACCCTGTTTTCCTGCTGCTTCCACTTAAATTCCCATGACAAAAGGCAGGATACACTTAATGAGAGCTCTTGATTTCATGGTCAATTAAGTCATCCACCTTTATGCAACAAAAACTTTCATTGATGATTCATATTTTGCTATGTCTTGCTTCTAGATCATATGCCAAACAAATCGAAGGAATTAATTTTGAATGAACTACTACCAGATTCAAGCAATTCTGTAAGTCCCTTTTCTCAAGGAAGCTGGAATCCTCTTTAGGAAACTCTAGCTGCAGTCAACGCCCACGTCATCCCTGTGGGCATGTTGTTCTTTGGTCCTTTTATCTTGTAGGGTGACAAGACAAAACATAGCAAAGTAGTCATGTTCTCATACCCTGAAACACTTGACAATATTACAGGATATTCAGGAAGAAAGAGTATAAATTATATTCCTGTATAACAAAGTGTTATATAGGATAATACTGTACAGCTGTTCTGCGTTGGTTTTTTTTTCCAATATCAGTGTATATTTTCTGCCATATGTAAAACAAAAATTTTAATGCTCTATTACCATTACTGGTATTTTAAATCATTGCAGCAACAACAGTTCTGCAGTACAGCGGCTGAAGAGCAGCTTATGAGGTCCTGTGACATAACACTTCACCATCCTTGAGAGTTATGAAAATACATATCTAAGTATCGCACTTCAGACTAGGACTGCACACGTGCTTTGTAATTTAGGGATTTTTTTAGTTTGTTTGTGTCCCTAACAGGGACGTAACGTGCTAATCGAGTTTGCAGATTGCATCCCGATCCGTGTAACTTGTTCAGCTGGACCTTAGAACAGTATGAGAGAATTGGGCATATTCCTTTCCAACTTCATCTTAGTAATTGTCCTGACAAGCATCTCACTGACAGGCATCGCATTCTGATATGCAGTCACCAGGACACTCGTTTCCAGATGGAATTCTGAAAGTTCTTCAGATGATAGAAAACGATGGGGATGGCTCTCTGGGCCCATGGCAGGTTAGGATTTGGTTTATAGTTATTTCCTCTGTTCTTAGGATGGTAACGAAAGCCCACATTAAGCGCTAGTTTATCATTTGCATAAACTTTCCATGACAGATAAAGCTAATATTGTGGTGTGTTACGATGACAGAAATAAGCCCCCCTTGCTATTTCAGTGGTTTGGCTCTGTAATTCGAATAACTGCTACAGCAGAAGTGCCGTGTATTGATGTTCTTACCGTCTTTCTGCAAAGGCTTTTATTTGCTTTGTCCATGAAAGATGACTTCCACGTTGTTTATTCCTAATGCATCTGTCGGAACATGAATGATGAAGTATGTCTTTCTGAAGAAATCGAAGTGGAAAAAGGTGGTTCAGAACAGACACTTTAAACCAGAGACAGGATGCTCGCTCTCCTTAGGGAGCAATGAGAGTCTTTGATGCTAGCACGCTTGCTTATAGTTAAGAAAGCTGTTTCCTGAAGCTATGCCTCCTTTCATTTCCCTGCAGATGATGCTTCTGTCAAGTCTATAGGTCTAACAGGAGTGAGTAATAGTAAATATTCTAATAGGTGAATTTTTGGCAGATTTAAAAGTACACGAACAGATGTACCATGCAAGTGTCAGTTTTCTTGAGTGCTTGGTTTTTGAAGCAGCACTGCACTTTAATCTTTCCAAGTATTTCTTTTTCGCTAAGGCAATAAAAAGTCTGAAAATGACAAGCAGATCGTGGGCTTTGTAGTCCTCTGAGTGAAAAAAGGAATGTACCGGTTATATCTTCATCTTCTTAAATTGGGAAGCAGCTTATCAAGTCCATTCACCAAACGGAGACAGCTATATCTACTGTTGTGGTTATAGAGTTGAAATGATAGGACAAATCAACAGTATCATGAACATCCTTATTGTGGAAATGGAAATTACTGCTTAAAATCGATCAGCTATCTGATTTGGGATCTCTATTGCACTACCGTGTTAGTAACATTAAAAAGAAACTAATGCACAGCACTAACTTTTCCCTAGGTACTCTAGTCGTAGCTGACTGTTGGTCTCAGGATACTGATAGCATAAGGAAAGACAATAATATGCATAAATGGAATAGCACAGAATATCTGAAACATGAAGAATTCGTAACTTGTAATGTTACAACCAAAAGCTTGATTTACTACCTCCAGTCCCGCTGTCCAGATCCTTCAGGTCAGCCAGCGAACTACGAGGCTACTGTACGTGTTAGAAGGACTGGCGGCTGTCCAACCTTCAACTTGCGTTTCGAGATTCTGCCTTTTCTGCCCCAAATCAACATAAGGTTGACTCAGTTGCTCAGTTGTGAGATGCCTGATCAAAGTTACGAGGACGGTTAGTGAGAAAACTCCAGCTAGTTATTAGAAAAAACAGAAGCTGGTTTATGGTGTTTGATTTCTCTACCCAATTAATATTTTAGCACATTGGCCAAATGTGAAATCTTAAAAGTTATGAGCAAAGAAAAAAAAGAATAAGCGGTACTGCAAAACTGCTTTTTTCTCTGGCAGAATAGGGTTTTATGCTGACTAAAGAGTATTTATTGGTCTCTGAAAGGCAGCAGCTGACGTTTTGGTCAGAAGACGACAGACACAAACGGGGCAGAAACTTGGGCTTGTGGTGGTTGTTGTTTTTAAACAAATGAGCAATCCTCTTCGATAAAAGAGACGCTTAAGAATGTTCCTGTAAGGAAAATGGTTTCAGGTCAGTGCTTTGGTTCTGGTGAACATTTTACTGTATTACTGAACTAAGTAAATAATTCTTTTCAAATTCTGTATTAAATTTTACACACGCTACCTCTGAAACGTGACACCACCTTTCAAACCACACAGAAAATGTGAACTTAAACATTTTTTTTAACGTTTTGTAGGCAATAAATTATTTCCAACATGCATCCTTCAATTTTGTGCTTGTTTTTTAGTTGAGTGTGAGACGTTCAGTTTGGTTTTTATTTTAGTACTTATTTTTATGTATTTGTCTTAAACACAATCTATGGACAAGGAAATAATAAAGATGTGATATTAGGGAGAAAAGATTAGCATATGTTAATGGTGGTAAATATTTCTATTAAAGCTGAAGGGTGATGTAGTAAATGGGCTAGCTGTGCTATTTTGGTACAGCTACTGTAAGGAATGGATATTATCCTTTATTCTGGTACTAAATTATTGTTGTAACATTTCTCAATATATCATAGATTAATTTATCAGAGAAAACAGTCAAATAATGAGTCAGCAATGTAATGGAAAGGAATAGGATTTTACATTTTCTGAGACATAGCAGTTCATAAATAAGTCCTCATATTTTTATTTCAGCTATTTCAGATACTGTTTTATTTCAGCTATCTTTTTTTGCATAACAATACGTAAAAAGACCATGTAGAAACCATTTTGATTTGCTTGTAAGCAAGTGTTAAATTAAAATGGATCAGTAGCAAGCTAAGGTTTAAATGTGAACATAGACCATGTTTGGTAGGCAAGTTTCATCTTAGAAGAGTCCCTATAATTTCCCCCATCACATCTCTCTCTCTGAAATACACGGGGCAAGGTTGACAGAATGTACGAGCCTCCTCAGCCGGGGGATGGGGGAGGGAATGAGACACAAGGAGGCATTTCGGTTGAGTAGCAGCAATGAAGACCCTGGGGTTTTAGTCAAGAAAATGACAATAAACTAAAAAATGTCTATACCTTGGAAGGACAAGAGCTTCTACTTTATCTTGAAATTTTGTGAAATACAGTTCAAAAAGTCATTGGCAAATCCACTGAATTGTGTTGGGGAAAAAATCTATTCTCCAATGGAAAGTATATAACTTCTATGATTATTTCTAGAATTACTGAGTGTATATGGATACACATACGCTTATAATGTGCACAGATATACTGAACTTGATCATCATATTAGCATCTACAAAGGTTATTTTCACTTAAAATATTAATGTAATTCTCTAAAATATATTTTATTTGCTATCGTTTTATGTCTTACTATATATTGATTACATAGTTTTGAAATTTAGTCAAATACATCCATACAAATATTGTTTATAGTTTAACTCCTTGCAAAACTGATAACTTTTAGGCTTGGAAATTTATTAAAATGCCCATAATAATGGTATTTCTAAGTGATCTTGGCAAATAAACAGACTGCTGTATTTATGAAGAGATAATGAATCTTCTGCCATGATAATTTCTGCTTTAGTTTCACTGAAGGTATCAGTTTGATTAAAAAAAAAAAAAAAAATTCTGAAAGTTTAAATATTACTGTATAACTTGGATGTTTTCCTTAGCCTACAAAACATAAGATAATTTACTATCTTAAAACTTGTATCATTTCTTTCTGGGCCAATTCGTTAAGCTTTGTAACCTGAGTGTATTACTGAGTTTCTCTGTGAAAATCAATATTTATATTGCATTTTTATTATTTGTATCAGTATGTGTAGCAAAGAAACTACTACAAATCTTAAACTGAAGTACCTCCACTATGGTCCAGGACATATGATCTTGGCTTATTTGAAAGATGGATGCCTAGTGAAATATTCCATACATTTGTATTGGGTTTTTTTTTCTGTATATATAAGGGTATTTATAATCTTGTATCAACAGAGTCATCATGAGAAATGCTTATTTCCTTCTTTAGAAGCCTGCTCAGCTATTTTTATATAAAATGTTGGTCTTCACCTTAATTTTTTTGTGAAAAGTTGTGCCATAGATATTTTAACTTATCCACAGATAGTTTACAGAATTTGCTTTGACTTGTCTTTAGTTAATTATTTTTTCCTCAAATTGTTCTGAATTGTTTTCTCCTCCAAATGCGTCTCAAGGTTGTTTTGCTTTCTTAATTTTTTTTTTTTTTTTAAAGTTTTGGAAGATACCTGCATATGCATGCTTTGGTAGATCAAGTTTTTCCTCTGTAGTTTATTGTTTATAGTTTAGCAAAAACTTCCATTAAAAAAAAAAAAAAATGAAGTAATGCTTGTACAAATGTATCTAGAATGGCCCAAACGGTCAGAGAAAAGGGCTATTTAGCATCAGTAAATTTGTCTACTAGACTCAAGGATATTTTTCTACGTCTGTCAAGTTTGGGACTATGGAGAAAAGAAATAAAGGTTAACTAACTCCTTTTCCTATATGAAGTTCTCAGTTTCTGTATTTATTATTGTCTTGCAAAAATTTGATCCTGTTCAACGTATCAAGAACTAAGTTAACGTCAGGGCTCAGTGTCAGGGCAGCACGTTCACGTTCTGCTTCCCTAATTCCTCGGTTTTCACTCTCTCACCAGGCAGTAGGAATTGCCGAAGTAAAACCATTTTCCAGTTACCTGGGTAGAATTCAAGAGGCAGTGAGGTTTGTGGCAGCAACGTGCAAGTTGAACGCAGGTGGGGGACTGTCGGCGATCGGTAGCGTCCTCATGCTGGACTCACTTGCTGTCCTGCGCGTGGGCTTAGCAAAAGGAAAATACTTAATTTTTACCAACGTACAGTTCTCAGCGGCTTACATGTTTTTCTGCGTTTATAAAAACAAAACAGAAATTGGGAAAACAACATAACCTCTCGTGTAGTTTTGCAGTAACCTGTAAGAGACGCCCTGTATTCACTTCAGCCGTTCCTTGTAAGGAGTTTTTGTTGGTTTGGAATAGAGCTGGGCCGTGCCGGGGGGGGGACACGGCCGGCGATGCCCGTCGGTGGGACCTCTGGGGGGAATGGGTGCTGAGGGGCGGAGTCAGGAATATCTGAAATGAATTCATTATTATTTATGGAGAGGCTTTTCACAATCATATACAGAACTGCAACCCTCTGTCCTGGAAACACTTCTGAAATGTTCTCCCTTTCCAGAACGTGAATTTATGTCTAATGAAAGCAATTAACATACAACACTAACAGCAGCTCAGGTGAACCATTAATGCTTAAGTGTTTTGTGTTGGAGGGGGGAAGGGTTAAGTTACTTTAAAGCTAAATGCGAGCTCTCCACATTGCTGTTAGTTGTGATACCGTTTCTTAGCACTTAATACCTTGAAAATCTCCAGAGCTAAATACTGACTGCAGCTGGCAATCCCAGCGATCGGTTCGACATGCTGATGGACATCTGGCAAAAATTGTTAGTGCCCATTACTGTTCGCTTTTTGAGCGAGTGAAGGTGATGAAAAGAATACCACAGCTGTCCTGAAGAGCTCACAGTGTGGTGCCACGACTGCGGGAAGGAACTGGAAATGATTTCAAGACCAGGACAAGCCAGAGCAAAATACCTGCAAGAAATCCCACGGGAAGCGGTGTCGGCGCAGGGATGCTGCTCTTCGGGCTTGCCACGAGAGCCGTGGGGCGTCCGGGACGGGCTCTGGCCGGAGCTGCTGGGGATGAGGATGCATAAGCGAGGTTTGGCCTAATCACCTCTTTATTCAGGCTGCTTTTGTTCCCAGACGCTGCCAGGTGGCAGTGTAGCTACATCCATACCTGTCGTATAGGCACCCAGGCGCTCACCTGCCTCTTTTCTCTTAAACTGCAGATATGTACGAGCCTGATTACTGATAAAGTTCTCAGTGCTCTGAAGTCAACCGAATTCATCCAAAACTTGGAGCTAAGACCAACGTCTGAAATGATGGCTGCAGAGGAGGAGGTTATAAAAACAGAGAGAAGCAGACGAATGAAGAGGGAAGTAAATCTGTCTGACACTAACGATTTAGTAACAAATTTATAGGTGACCCTGAACTTGGATGTTTTGGAGAAAAACCAACCCCGAGCTGGGGTGGTGGCTGTGGCTGCGTTGCCACCTGGTGGCGAAGAACCCCAGGAATGGGGGAGAAAATGCCCACGCTTCAGAATGAGCAACTATTTTTATTTAAATTAAAAATAAATCTGATATTAAAATAAGGAACCTGGCATTTAGTAATGAGGAGAGCGAGATCAGACTGAACGGGCAGCCTTAACTCTGCCCTGTTAGTTACGAAAATTACACTGACGTGCGTGTGTAAAGGAATAAAGACAGAAAGGTTTGATCCGGAGTTCTGTATCCTTAATGCTATTTCCGATTTGACTTTGGTTTTAGGCTTTGATATGATCATCTGCAGAAGTTGAACCAGTTAAGTAACTGGTTAAAGTAACCAGGTCAGTCATAAACTTGTTTGGTTTTTTGTTAATTCAGCGCTGTGCAGAAGTAATAACTAAATAGGATTTTTGGGACAGTATCTAGAGAGACTCGACACCAGTATTTTTGCTAAGCCAGTGAAGAACAAGTGAGTGTGTATCAGGCACAGAGAATTTCCTGGATCTGTTCAAACCTGAAGGAAACTATTCCCAGAAATTCAAGTGAAGCATCCAGGGACTTGCAGCCCGACACGGAGCCTTCCGGCGGCTTTGTATTCTCTCCTGTTTGAACATTGTGTTTCTGCAAGAAACGCTATCAAAAAGAAGACAGAATAGTGTCTGCAGTCACCTGCGGAATCCTGCTGAGGTGTAGAAGGGTCTAAAAAACGTCCGTAACTGTTGGCTTCAGCCAGAGGCAGGTTTGTTCACCAGGAAAGAGGCTGGCGCAGGGGGAGCGGGAGTTGCTCTGGAAGAAGGTGATGCCTGAACCTCTGGCCATGATGCCAAATACTGCTCAGGACTAGTAAAAAGCCGCCACGCACCCTCTTCTCGTGCCCGGTGTGGAGGCAGGACGGCTGGATCAGGCCCTGCCCCTGCCCGGGTGTGATGGCTGCCGGGGACTTCGCATCCCTACGGGGGGTCGTGGGGCTTTACGCTCTGCCCTGACCCTATGGACCGAACGCCTATCGGTGGCTGAAAATCGTAAGCGGGGTGGTTTAGTTTCCTCCAGAAGGAATCGGGTTTGGGGGTACCAAAGCTGCTCCCTGGGGGGAGGTGACGAGGGGCAAGCGGGGGCAGCTGGGGCGGCCCCTTCGTCTGCCAAGGGGGAGGGGAGACGATAATGGAAGGAAAAGGAAACACAGGGAAAAAAGGGCTTTTCTGGTTATTTACTTGCAGTTGTTTGTGTTATTTTAGCAGGGAAGAAAGGAGGAGGAAAGGAGAGGCTCTCTTTTCCTGCCAGGGAGATTTGAAATTTTTCAGACTTCATCTACTATGTTATCTGGGTTTTTTGTTATTTTTCACTGGAAATCTGGAATAATGTTGGACTGTGTAAAAATCTTCACTAAAAAAAACCTCATTTGACATTTTTTTTGAAAGAAAAATTCTCACTAGCCCCAATCTTCTCCTCCTCTTTTCTGCTTAACATGAATTTTCAATTAATGGTCTGTTCCCTCTTCCTTCAGAAGGGCTTCGGGTGCAGCTGACCACACGCTGCGGTGACGGGGGAGAGGCTCACGTACTGACGCCTGCTGGAACCAGCCCAGCCTTTCGGCCTGGAAGGCCTTAAAAACAAGACTGCAGTGTTGTTACTTGGGCCCAAGGCCAGCCGTATCATCTGCCCGTTCCCGAGGGGAACCAGCCTTGCGGGGTGAATGGAGGAGCTGTGTGTAAAGCCCCGTCTCGGACAACAGCATCGCCCGTTTTCTGGAGGGACGCGCTGGATTTCATCTATCGTGTCCATGTGAATCAAACATGAGGTGATCTTTCTCCCCACTCTGCTGGTTCCTTCTTTCTCCCGTATCACTTAATTAAATAATTACCCAGCAAAACCCTCCGACATGCTATATACATCATGCAGAGAGCATGCATTTGCTATTTACTTGGTGTCTCTATGTTTTCATGCCTCTGTCCCTGCAGCAGCCAGGCTTTGCATCCCCAGCAGTCCCTCACCAGTTGTAGACGTTTTTCAGCTCTGCTAAGGCAGGAGCGATACAAGGGCAGAGCTGTCCTCTGCCCTTCCAAACCACAAACAAAAATCCCTGCAGCGGGGAAGCGCGGTAGCGTCGTTACTTGTGCGCGCAGCCTCTGCCGGGGCTGAGCCTCTCCGCAGGTCGGGGACGGCTCCGGGAGGGTGTGCAGACCCCGAGAGGGGAGATGGGGAAGGGGAGCTTGGGAGGGGGGGCACCCTCCCAAAACAGCTGCTTAATTTCAAATCAGAGGATGTTTTCTTTTCTCCTTAGGCTAAGTTTGCTTCTGAATAGCTGAAGCCCTATTTCAAAACTTTCTTGCTGGTTTGAGGCTTGCAAACCGGAGCAGTTGAGAAGAGAGGAGGTGGTGGCAGCTATGTCTGCCGTGGACTTGTCTCCTCTTCCCAGGTGACCACTTGGTTCAGAAAACCAAGGCTCTGGCTGTGTAACGGCTGCTTCTTTCCCCTCGTTATTTAACAAGTGGTGCTGGTGCGAGGCTGACACACAGGTTCTTCCCCGGGAGCATCTTCCTTCCCTCCGGCTGGCCTCGGTTTTCCGCGTAGCCCCGGGCGCGGAGGAGGTGCCAGCCCCGTGCCTGGAGCAGGGCTGCTCCTGGGGAGGACAGCGCGGGTGAGAGCAAGGCCAGTGGGGAAAAAGGTAGTGAAGGCTAAAAGGAAAGGGAATATAGATTGAAGGAGGGAAATAAAGGAGAAATGGAACAAAGTGTGAAAGATGAGAAAGCTGGTGAGAGGAGGCGGAGATCAAGGTGGGGGGAGAAGAATAAAAACCCCACGGAAGCACTTGGAACAGAGGGGAATTTAAAGTGAATTTAAAAAAGACAACCAGCAAGTACACCCCTGTCAAAGATGAATGGAGCCGGTAGCAGGAGAGTAGCAACCGCACCAGGAGGCCACATCTCGGGATGGCCAAATCCTGGAAATGGCACCTGAGAGCTGATACTCGCCGTCCGACGCTGTGCACAGCGGAGCGCCGAGCCTTCCAGGTAAGCCTGACGAAGGCTGCAGGTTAATGTGCCTGTGTTTAATACTCTGTTAATACTTTCACTCTGTAATAGTTGCAAAACCATTGCAACCAAAATCCCTCAGACCTTATTTCCAATAATAGTAAGTAAATGGCTCACTGTGATCTGAACTATAAACAGATTTTATGAATTCTGCCAGAAATTTAATACTGAATTATTTCTTTATGCCCACATGTCTTTCCTGGTTTGCTTAATTCTGCCAAATATTTAGCTCAGCAATCTCTTCTCTCAGCAACCCACACTCTCCTAGCTACAAAATCCCATTTTTGGACCATTATTTAAAATTTCAGCATTTTTACAGAGCTGGCCAAAGAAGCAAAACTGATCTGAGAGGAATAAAACAAATGAATGCGTTCAGCTCTTGTTTGTGGATCAGGTTATTCGCTCCTCACGTGAAATCCGGATGGCCAAGCAGCAGGGTTTGGACCCAGCCAGGGAACCCTGAGCAAGCCCC
>NW_009219195.1:0-9922 GCF_000690835.1 Fulmarus glacialis
GAAGAAGAAAGAATTTCAGCTCTCTATCCCAGCAGTTAAGATCCTGTATCTGATGCAGACCATAGATTTGATTCCCCTTTAAATGAAAAAGCAAACAGGGCCACTCTGGATTTTGTGTCTGCATAAACTTCTATGAGTTCATTTTATGGTGCATCTAACAGGACTAAATTCATTAAGACCTCTATTGAACAGTGTAAAGAGTGCCTGCACACTACACCTCTTTGACTTGGATGGTGATGACCACGTGAGACCGACCGCTGGTGGCATTCATGGTAGTCATAGCTGTTGTTCTCATCTTATTCCCTTGTTCCATTAATCCCTCGATCTGTGCCAACTGGTGGGACCACAGGTCATGGAGTGAGCAAGTGAAGAGTCAACAACTGAAGTCAGGTCAGGGGTGACAGAGGCCCGTGTGGGGCGGTGAGGGTCTCCGTGGCAGCAGCTGGACTGGGGACCACAGTCATGGGGCACATGTGTCCAAGGTGCCAGCCAGGGAGGGAGCAGGGTGGTTGTATTTTCCCCTGGCCATATGTGCACGCGTAAATTGCCAGCAGAGTTGAGGGTGGGCTCGCCCGTGAGCAGGAGGAAGACTCGGTGTCTCAGCCAGAGGTGAAGGAGGGAGCCCAGGGTCCGGGCACAGACAGTAGCTGGGCTTGAGGCTGTGCCCATCTTCTGGGGCTCTGCAAATGTGGCCGTGCGTGGGAACCTACAGAGTGACAGCACGCCTCTGGTGTCACTTGTGAGCTTACATTGCAACAAGCCAGAGAGGAAGCTTTTGGTGGGTCACCACAGTGGTAGATGAGGGGTGTTAAAGGCATGGCCCCGTCTCTGGGAGCCTGCGTAGCCAGCCATGTTGTTGTCAGGCACGTGCGTGGTGCACGCTCAGCCTCGCTACTGGCCTGACCTGCAAACAGGGAAGCAGCAGCCACATCCCCGGGTCTGGGACTGAAGACATCCCCAGGTTTGGGGTGCACGGGGCTGGGCTCCTGCGGCCAGGAAGGAGGAAGCCCTGGGTTAGCAGATCTGTAACATCCCTTCACTACTTGGCAGGCACTGGCGTCAAATGTTAAGCTTTGCAGTAATAAATCCAGTAACTTCAAAAAGAAACCTGTTCTGTAACAGTAAGACTATGGTCAAGATTAAAAGTGAAAATAAAGGTCCAGGACACGATTTTTTTCCTCTGCCCAAGCAACAAGAACTGTCTATAATAGCAGTAACTCGACTTTAAATAGGGGTTTGCATTTCCACGTTGATATGGCGAGCGAGATGGGAAGGAATGCGTTTTCCCTGTTGTGCTTATGACAGGGGTGCACAGTGGATGATGTCAAAGGAAAACAGAAACATGTTCACAAATGGGATTCCCGCATTGTTTCTGCTGGCACAGAGCTGGGGAGGCTGGTTAGGGAAAACAAAGTGCTCTTTCTTAAGGGAAGTAACACAGGAACAAGTCACACACAGCCTTCAGTAATCAGGGTGGTGTTTTTGTAGACAGAAGGCACTACTGCACGGGATTGAAGCTTTCTGCTTACGGCAGTGCTAGAATCCACTGGACTACAAGCGCAGAAGCATGCTGATGGTGTGGGAGCATCCAGCAGCCACAACAGCTGTAGTGCAAGGCTAAAAATGTCGCTTCTGGTGTGTAGGAGAGGTATGGCACCATAAAGCTTCTGTACCCTATAAAGGTGTACAGGAGAAAGCATTTATTTTCTTTACTGAGGTACTGGAAAGATTTTCTCATGAACACCCTGTGCAAGAGCGAAGTTAGGAAGCATAACGGAGATTAAAGATCAGCTCACTTTACGGTAGGTAAAGGAAGATCAGTGTTTGAACAGTTGCTAAAAAAAAAAAAAGGTTTACTAAAAACTAACATTTTTGGTTCTCATGTCAGGGGTCAATTAATTACACCTGTGACAAATTATCATTTTGGGGTTTAGTTGTAAATCTAGCTGTACGACATCAACTTTTTATTCAACATTATTTTATAGGATCCACTATGACTTGTACTGTCAGTTGCTCCATATAGTCACAGTTTCTGCTTTTGCTAATTTGAAATGAACCGAGTCTTCTAAAGTACAACCTGGAAAGATCTTGGAAATAAATGGCACTTTGTGCTAATCCCACCTGGTACTGCTTGTTCTTTTCCCGATTCCGGGTGGCTTTGAAGAGCTCTTTGCACACAACAGGCACCAGGCCTCTGCACCGTATCCGATCATCGAATAGCTCTTCCCTGAGCCGGCCTGACCGTACGCCAGCAGCGTAGTGTTATAACCTTGCCAGGCGTTCTCCAGCACTCCTTGACCAAGACCACAGAAGACCTCTCTCTAAAAAACGATCAAGTGCACCCTCTTCATAGATGAGCAAGCAAATGCATACACAAGCACTGCTGCCTGGCAGGAGTGCCCCCACTAACAGTTTAAATTAGGAATCAACATTTGCAAACACACTTGAAAATAATACTGAGTTCCAGGATGACAGAAATGTAGATAAAATCTGGATAATGCTTCAAACCAGTAAACTGATAAATGTCAGTCATATGCATTACAGTTATACGAATGTTAATAATGGGAGATAAACGAACTGACCAGTCTACAACTGTGTATTACCTAAAACTGCTTTTAGTTGGTTCTTTGAATAAAATCTTACCTGGCCTGCGTAACTGTTGGATCCTGCTGAGGTGAGCATACCATTCTCGTCCTTTAGGAAGCCACTATGAGACCAACAGGCCGGATCAAAAGGGAAGGTTTTCCTGTGCCCTGGATTCCTAGGGTCATATATGCTTGTGCTGTTGGAGTTCATAGAAATCACACACCTACTTCCTGCATCTTTCTCTGTGTATTAAAATTACAGTTGTAGTATCAAAATACAAGCAATCAGTCATTCACTAATAATTCATGGTTTAGCCTGAATTTAAACCAAGTTCAACAGCAATGCACACCACACCAATGACTGCTGTGGGATAAGCCCGCTCTTGAACCATGCCAGGTGATACACAGCCAAGGAGTAAGTGACCTGAATGAACGGACACATCAGTAACCGTAACTTGCATTTTTCCCCTCTACCTCACGTATTGGTCATCCGCATAGCACAGTGCATTGGGAAATGCATTTTATTTCAGGAACAGCTTTAATTCAAAAGGAACCACAGTACATTTATCTCCCAGCATATCAAAGAGACTCATGATCTTTACTACTTTGGTGAAAAAAGCAGTCCTGGAATGGGAACCCGGAGGTTTTCACAGAAGACAAAAGTACAAGTAAAGTAAGAAACAAACGCTATCTTATTACTTGAAATTCTATTATTTCGTAGTATTTTCAGATTGGCCTAGGCTAATAGGTTACAAATACTGCCTAACAACTCACAAGGAACTATGGATTGGCTTCTGCCTGGAGCTTGTTTTTTCCCCACCAGAAATCAACAACTAAGCTATTTATGATTAGTTACATGGCAACTGATGAAATTGCAGCAAATAAATTTATTGTGCTGACAACCCTGAGAGCAGTCTTCCGTGAGAGGAAGTTCTGACGGGGGATTAAACGACCTAGTTATCTGCAGCCTTATTTGCACACCGGGCATGTACAAATATTAAGGTAAATAAACTAAGTCAACATGAATCAGTTACCGCTTTAAGCACCAAGTGGCTGTCAAAAGTAAAATGGATTTGCTTTAATTCTCCTTCATGTTACAACATGGAATGAGTACTTTCATCAGCCTTGGCTTCTAAACATTTGAAGAAGAAAAGTCTTATGAATATTTGTATTACCTCTCTGAGGTCAGTCAGGGAACCATTTCTACTGAAACATTTCTATTCTTGACAAATTCCCTTCTAACAACAGCCCATGATCTTACTAACATTCATTCACCCTTCACTAATATCTCCTACTATGTATTTCCTGAAAATAAAATCTGCCATTACACCTGTTTTTATTCTTTCTGAATGGTGCAAGTGTGCTATCCCAAGACAGTCAACCTTCCAGTGGAATTTTCTCTGGGGTTACGGCCCCAAGGGTACAGATACACAATTTAGCTTCAGCTTTTAGCCATCTGACATTAGATCAAAGCAGATGCATCAAAATACTCTTGAGAAATCCCAGCTCTTCTTTAGGGGGAGAAAAACACACACCCCTTGAGCAATTAAATTTCCTACAGAAAAACTTCAGAATTGCTGTGTTTAGTGATGAACTGCACTGAAGTAGCTCCTGGGAAATTCTCATCTTGCTCGCAAGAAAATTGCTGCTCTGTGCCCCTAAAGCTTTCTGTGTGCATCCACCACAACGATGCATCACCCCTCTTTCTTTCACAGGCCCCTCATGCCCTTCTCTGGCACCATGAATATTATCTTTCTCTCAGATACATGTGCAAACACCAGCAATTCTCTATTATAGACTCCTAGCCTGCTCAGCCACTTGCCCCCAAGCCATTTTAATCTTTTAAAGAAGCACTGCTTATGCACTGGATCTCCCTCACCCTGGTTGAAATGATCTTTTCCACTCTATCCTTCACATATCTGTAACAAGCCTCAACAAAAAAACCTCAAGTAAAACGTATTTTCTCTACTTCATTATAAACCCATCCTTGAGTTGCCATCTTGATGCTGTTAGCTAGCTGCTTCTCCTTTTCTCAGGCTCTAAATAAAAATTCCCAGTGCCTGTTTTTGCTTCCATTTCCTTCTACGGCCTTCAAATTTCTGAAATCCCATTGCTTGTTCCGCATTACACTCCTATTCTTTTTAAACTGCTCCCTGGGAAACTGGTCAGCACCCAAGAACTACGCACTGAATCTAAGTAACTGAAAAAAAAAAATGTAGGAAAACATTTTAACATATAATTGGATTAAAACTCCTTTAAAGTAAAAAATTACTACACTATTACAAACTTTTAGGAAGTTATTAAATCTCTTGCCAATTTTCTTGTTATTACTATTGCTTTCTTTTTTTCCTCCAAAGCACTGCCAAATGAGGATAACTCAGCTGAGCTGGTTATAAAATAAAGAGGCTAAAAATTACTACAAATTATCAATGAAATTAGCTAATATCATGATTTCATTTGTTCTAACTGATTTTCATACCAAAAAATATACTGCAGGTATAAGTGACAGAAACATGTTAAAACCCTATTAAGCAATCTTCACTAGCGTTTCATCAGTCAATTCTATTTGATCAGGAATCGGAGCATTTTATAAATACTCTTTTGCACTACACAAAACGTCTATTCAGATTTGACATCCATTTTCTTTTCCGGTTTTGAAAGTTCGATCTCTTACTCGATTTTTTGAGATATTCGCTGCATTTCTGTATAATGTGAATTTAAAAAAAAATTGCTAGAACTTCCCCCCCCTTTCCTCTTTGACCATATTTATATTGTAGATAAGTACAAAATATTCAGCGTAAATAATTACTAACCTGACTGTCAGGTCTCACTCGAACTGCCACTTTCACTCTGTCAACATTTGGCATTTTTTTAAGCTTTCATTCAATCATGAATACTCCCAAGGAGAAAAATATCCAAATGCACGCAACTGCTTCTCTAGAATGACCTGTTCTGAGACAGAAAAATCATGGCCCCAGAAAAAACTTCTTTTACAAGCTTAGTCTGTTATTAATACATTCATCCATTATGTACAAGGTATTAGTTAACCAATAAATTATTTCTTAGAGTAACTGTAGTAGTTTTTACTAATTGAAAAGTTTAATATCAGGTTCCACCATTCTGTAGCCTGCAAAGTTGCATCCATATATAAATTAACATACATAAAAATAATCCATTGTCTAAAAGACTGCACATCAAAATAGTACTTCCATGTCTGCTTTTAAAAGAATAGTTTTTTGAATTTATTTTTACAAATTGAAGCTTTATAGGGACATTTAATCCATAATCCAAGATTATTAATGAAATAATTATTCAAAAATATGGTTTGTAACTAAGACTTCTGTACATTTTTGTACCTTTTTCAGACTATTATGTTAGCTTTACCATCAGGTTTTCAGTGCTGTGATATGCAGACTTCAAATATTGCAAAATATGTTTACAGACAATAGTTATTTCAATTACAGTAGCATTCCTATTAACCTTATGAAAATAATTTTGGCTCAAATTTCAAAGTATGTGGGTAATATCCCTTTAAATTTGATATGCTATTGTAATCATCACACCCTCTATACAGTTAATTATTTGCTGACAAGAAATTGTAAAAAATAGTGAAACATCTGAGGTGTGATCTCGTTTTATGAACTAAAGAGCAGCTTTGCCAAAGTTTAAGACAAATACAAAAAAATATTGCACAGCTTAAAATACAATTGGTTACATTCTGACTTCAATACAGTACAACTTAACCGCGAATGTAAGGAATTACCACTCTGTATTGTGAGCCCAATTTTTTGTGCCAGAAGGTCAAACATCATTTATAAAATTCAACCTAGTATGTTTTAAATGTTTACTTGTTATAGGAGCTCTAAGCAAACTTTTAAAAAGCTTAAAAAGCTTTTGGCCTCACTTTTGAGGGTCAGCAACTCTTGCAAACCAACATTAAAATTTCAACCCACTATTCCCTCAAAAAGCTATCAGACAGTAAGCACATTGTGAAGTATACATTTTTATTTAACATTCCTAAAATAAGCTGTATTTACATATTATATAAATGTATGAAGTCTTAATATAAAATAGAAAACTGCATTGACTGAGGAAATCACACTCCATATGGAGTTACTTATTGAAGACCATTTGTTTATGAAATTTTACAATAATTTATATAAATTATCTCTTCCAGATTAGATGTTTTTTTTCTTTTTACTAATCCACACAATTTTGATGACTTTACAAACAGTGGTGTACATTATAAACTTAAAAAACAGTTACAGCATCTTCCGGCGCACAACTGGCTTTGGAAAATTAGACAGTCTTTTTTTGTTCTTTCGTAGAGTCTTCTCTGCCGTGTCTGTGGTTTCTTTCTGTTTGCCTTTTGTTCCATCCACTGGACTTCCAAAAGGAGAGATGAATTTTATTTCCACTGGTGGAGGTGACCAAGAACCTTCTTTTCTTGTAGTTCTGAAAAGAAAGAGAAGCATCAAATTGATTTTTTATTACCAACAGTATTTAGTAGAGGGGAAAAACCCCGTGGAATTACAAAATCAATGCCAAAGAATTATTTATGAGATGCTCTGAAGACAGGATCAAGGCAGAAAAGCCTTGATCCCAAGTAAGCTTCCTTTTGCTTTCATTCCTTACCAGACTGTCCCAAGCACTCTCAGTCACTATTCATATGAGCTTTTAGAGCCCCTCCCCCTCCCCCCCCTTTTCAGAGGCAAATGTCCTCAAACAGTTTTCCAGAAGGAACCAGAAAGTATGTCCAGAAACAAGTTCTCTTTACTCATTGTCTGACCCCCTCCTGCCTTGTACGGGGAACTAAAGGCCATAAGAGTGTGGTTTCATAAGGTGGAATAAGACAATATAAGAGCACGCCATCATTGCAAAGAGTAGTATCCACTTCCCTTTTCTATCCCCTCCCTCTTCTGTTTCCATTAGAAAACTGAACTGTTAAGTGGGGAAAAAGGTGCCTATTAGACCAGCAAACTGGACAGGCTTGTAAAGTCAGAGCAGAACTGCACAGCCAAACGAGGAAGAGGAAGTTAGGTGGCTAACCTCTGAATCACTACCACAATAAAGGAATGCGAGTAAGTGTTCAAAAAGAATTTCATACTTGCTTGCTTTCTTCACTTTTGATTTTGCAGTTCTACCTCTCTTCAATTTTTGCTTTCCCACAGACTCTACGGATTTGGTATCCTCTTCCTCTTTAGTTGGAAGCTCCTATGTTAAGGCGACACAAACCTTACTAATGCACAAGTTCTTACACTTCTACAGAATACAAATGAATGTTTCTTTTCTGAAGAAGTCATGACAAAGTTAATTCCAAAAGCATTACAATTTCTCTCCGCAAAAACAAACCATCCATCTCAAATTATTGTACCATCCCAAATGTTCCAATTCTGAAATTAACAGATTACACACCAAGTAAATTTAAAGAAAGCCATGGTGCCTTTTGTTAAAGGCAAAGCAATACTTATTAATTCTTGACTTACATAAATTCAAAATTGAATTTTGTAGCTAGTTTTCATGAAGGAAGTTATCATTATCATTGATTATCAGTTAGCTGATTAATTTAAAGCCTCTTTTTAGATATGCTTTCAAGAAGAAAGGCAAGGCATTGCAAAGTATGATTTGAAAAAGCAGTACAGAGCAAAAATCAAGAACATGAGACAACTAGAGTTTTTACTTACTGGTTCTTTCACAATTCGGGAAATGCTAGATACATTTTTTCTCCTTGACCTCAAAAGAGGGGGTGAAAAGACAAATTGAGAAGACAAGTCCGGGTCTAAATCCTTAAGCTGCACAGGATGGTCTGCTTTTCCAGCTAAAATGACAAGTATTGTTAACATGCGTGTACATTATACATAAAGGACAGTGATGTTAAATTACAGCTAATACAGGTTTATAAACACTCAATGTGGAGGTATTTTTCCCCTAGTAACTGCCTCTTGGGATCCATTCTTTTACAGTAAATTGTGAAACAAAAATAAGCCAGTGTGGTAATTTTACCTGCACTTACATAATCAAAGATATTATGCTCAAGAGGCATCAACTGTCCTTACACATCTCAAAAATAAATTATTATCACGTGGTCTAATAAAAAAAAAAAAACCCTTATTTGCAGTAACTTCACTAACAAAGTATATGCCCACAAAAAACAATCACGTAATTAAATCACTGTATAGTTTGTGGCAAGATGCAGCTCATTTTAAGTTAAAAACTGAACAGAATTTGGAAGCATGTCTCCTTTATTTCTCCACTGGGGGGAAGGGATGGCAATCACGTATTAACAGATACCCTCCAGTTTTCGAAACGGATAGAAAATAAGCTCATGACAAAAATTCAGATTAAATTTCATTTCACTCTACTCAGATCACCCTTCTCATCTGTGGTTCCACCACAACTAGCCAGCCAGTCATGTAGAGTTCAGGGAAGAAAAAAGAATTGCCTCTTTCCAAATTTTTTATTTTGCATGGTTACACTCTTTACTATACTTGAAGCCATCCTTGCAGTCTGTTTAACGTAGCTTACAAGACAGCAATATGCCCTATTTTGTGTATGAACACAATGCACCTACCTTTAAATTTCTCCGTCATCTTTGTGAGAGGAGGAGAGAAAAGGAAAGACTCATTTTCCTCAACAGACAGTTTCTGATGCATGGCAGTTTTGCGGGATCTCGTTCTTGCAATACGATCTGTTAAAGTTCTTGATGTTTCATCACGTCCTGATGGGTTTATGTCTTCAAGCAGCAAAGGACTGCCATCAGGTCCTTGGGGGAAGGCCTCCTCCCCTGTGCTCTCCTCCAATATTGATCGTCTCTTTCTGCCCCGACGCCCTGTCCTTACCATAGTCCTGGATGTGGCTGATTCCTCATTTGGCTGCCCAGGTGTTTGCTCATGAGTATCTGTTTTTTCTGGTTTAGCATGCGGAACTCTTCTTGTTCGTCTCCTAGGAGTACCAAGGATTTCCACTTTCCCACCTGAAGGTACATCTTCCTGAGCAGAGATAGATTCTGTGTCTGCCTGGAGATTTTGTGTCCCCTTCCTAGCACTTCTTCTAGGAGTGACAGGAAGTTTAAATTCGGTTTGAGGAAGCGATGATTTAGACAGATCAAGGTCAGAATTTTCTGAAACTTCTGATGAACTCGTCTTTCTTCTTCTGCCTCTTTTAGTTGGCACAGGTAAAAGGAGTTGGTCACTAGGTTGAACCTCTTGGTCCTTGACTATATTTTCAGTAAACTGTAAATTAATGCTTTTCAGTTTTCTTGCACTTCTGCTGGGACTGACTGCTGTTTTTATCTTATGATCAGTGTCAATCCGGCCAGTTTCTTCATCTCCTGCTGA
>NW_009219195.1:9953-18932 GCF_000690835.1 Fulmarus glacialis
TTGGAAGTAGCAGAAGCAATAATGCTACTTTCGGCAAGAGACGTTTCCTCAGTAGCCTCTTCCAAGAGTTCAGATGCAGCTTCCTTTGCTCTCCTTAATCCTCTTCTTGGAGTAACAGCTACGGACTGCGTACTGATGGACAATGTTTGTCCATCAGAACGGCTGCTTTCTACTTTTTCTAAATTAGTCGGTTTAGGCTTCCTACCTCTCCTAGGAGTAACAGGCATCACAGGTATTTGCTCATCTGGAGCATTTTCTTCTGTTTGAAGACTAGAAGCCTCAGATACTTCTTTTGTTCGCCTGGTACTTCTCCTAGGAGACAGTCCTAACAGAACTGGTTTGTCCATCTTCAGTAGTTGCTGACGGCCTGCTGATGGAATACTTAGGCTTCTACTCAGTTGCCCCCTTGTGCGTGTTCGAGGAGTGATGACGTACTCTACTTGATCTATGCTGGTTTCATCTTCCACTCCTTCTGGCACAGTTGTTAAGGGAGCTTTTGCCTTCGGGAATCTAGTTACCTTTTTACCTATGGTTTCATGAATAGATTGTTCTACAACTTCAGATGTAAACTCTTTACTTCTTGTGTCCTTGATTACATCCAGTAAGTTCTCAGCAATAGCTACCTTAATGGGTTCAGGCACATATGGGAGTGACTCTGCAATATTTTGAGATTCCTGATCACTAGTTACAGTGGACACTGAGTTTGTAACATGTTCTTGGTTTTCAGTACTTCCTAAACTGTTCATGGGTTCTTCCTCTGTTGTTGTGCCAGCCGCTTTAGAAGCATCTGCTAATGTAGGGTCTCCCATCTCTACTTCACCTTCTTCTCCTTCCAAGACTAAAGTAAAATTACTCTGAGAGAGAAAAAGCTCTCCATCTCCCTCGGCTGCATCACATTCACCATCGTTATTATCAGGCAAATCACATGCAAACTGTTGCTCTATAGCATCATAACTGTATTGAAGATGGCCTGATGGATGTAGTTCACTACTGTATGGTGATGTTTCAGGTGCTTCTTCTGAGGTTTGTGCCTTAACTGCACCATCTTCAACAACCTAAAGTTAAAAAATGTCTGTTAATGTGTTATTAATTATTAAACAAACTAACTTCAAACTGAGCTAGATGAACCTGAGAACGGTGAAACGCTGCTTTTCCTTTCAGATCACCACTGAATGTGAAGTTAGAAACATACAATGTACTCTCTACTACAGACAGAAGTGTATGCATTTAAGGGACAGAGAACAGAATATTCAGTGTCATGCAATCACATGCTCCATTTCTGGTATTTCTGTTCATGACTAACGATTTGCCACCACCCGTGAACAAAGTGAGCAGTTTTCCAATACCAGCTGTATACACAACTGGCAGTAATCATCACATTGCAGTACTTTCTGGACTGACTAATCCACACAGAGTGACCGACTCTGCATCTAACACAGTAAAATACAATTACGTCCCCAAAGTTTAAAGTTTCAGTCGTGATAGTTGTGACCGCAACACTTAGTCAAACTGGCCAGGTATCACATCTGACAACTCAACAGTGCGCTTTAAGGAATCACTTGGATTGCATGAGATAACACACATATTCCAAATACCTCCATCTCATGTGTTATAGTGCCCTGTACTGAGCAATTATTCTTTCCTTCTAGATTCACATGAGATATTCAAGCTTCTATGTTGAGAACAAAAGTGGTATCTGTTACGTATGTCAAGTGACTCAGATGGTCAAGATAATTTAATCACTGTGTAAAGACCTTTGCCCAACCCTCTTAAGTCATAGTGCTAGCCAACGATGACAGAAAGAAGAAGCCACTCAACAGGAGTCTCCATAGGATCTGCTTATTTTCTTGCCTCCTGCCTTGTCAAAAGTTGCTAAAGCATCATATTACAGCAACACGCCATGCTTCAAAACTGAATTCAAGAAATACTAGTCTGCATAAACTTTCCTTTTATGCTTACAAATCTACGAACAAGAAAGCAGTAAGTAGTTTGTCCTAAATTCAGTAAAGGCAGATGAGCCAAAACCAGATGTTTACATATAAATCAGTAAGAACCAGTTATAATGAAAGCAGAAAAACCTTCACTGTACTGCTACATGAATGACTGCAGAAGCTTTGTGACCGTCTCAGGTACCTGCTCCCTTCTTCCCATCACAAATTTTCCATTTACTCCCATAAGTGATTCATGTATTCCCAAGTCTATAATCATCTTCTCTACAGCACTGATGTACAGTGATGTACAGCGATGACAATGCTGAGACAAGCCAAGTAAGTGGCTGCCTATTTAACTTCACCTGAAATCTGGGACACTGAAAAGCATTTTCTGTTACTTAAGACCAATCTATTTGTGGTACGCCTACCTTTCAGTCTGTATTTCACTCTAATTATTATTAATTCCTGTGAGTATAGTCCTACAGGAAATGGACGGTATACTCTATATGGTACTTAGAGGACATCCACAATGAACCCAAATAAGTCATCAGCCCCGGGAAAAGTAAGAACAATGGGGCAAAACCTGGGACAACCTCAGGATCTCTAGTTCTAATTTTCAGTCCATATGAACGATCTTTTAAAATTTGTATTTTACAAACTTACATGTTAAAAAAACCCCGTGTTTTTACAAAAACAAACAAACAAACAAACGAGTTTTAAGTAGCTGGAAATATCTTGACACTGAAATTAACTCATTACTGGGAATTCTGTTTATGTTAATAAGGAACAAATAGTAAAGGATCTAAGCACCTAAATAATTCTAAAAACGAGTTTGGTTCCCACATAATTTTGTCATTTGGTAAATGGCCCCCAGTATTGAAAAGCTGCACTCCCCAACTTTTCTTATTGCCTTTAACATTAAAACTATTTCTTTTTTAAGTCAAATAAGAAATGTTTAAGTTTAGTAAACCAAATGAATGCATGGTTATTTTATAAAGTAGTTCAGGCTTTTTTTTTTTGCACTACACCACCTCTCAAAGGCCCAAGTCTTGACAGGTTTTATTCTGTGTTATAGGTACAGAAAATGCATAGGACAAAAACATATCTGCCCTTACGTAATGAGGTTTTAACTTGTGTTAACCAGCTAAAGAAACTGAGATGTTTTCGTGTGCCTTCTAATTGTCAGTAAGACAGGACTATCCTCAATTTGCAAAGTTTTTTCTTTCTATTTTGTAGAAAATGGGAAAATAGTTTACTTACATTAATCTCCACAGTTTTAGGAAGACTGTTAGAAACGGTTATTTCTTCCTGCAGAAAAGGAACATTTTCTTCAACTTCGGCTGCTTCTAGGTTACATTCTTTAGGTAAATCCACACGCTTCCCCTCAAGGCGATTTTCTGAATGAGTACTAACCACATCCTCACTGTCAAGGATACTTATCACAGCTGGAAGAGATTGATATAATTTTAACTTAACTACTATATAAATGACACAGGTTTAAGCAACAGGAAGTAACAGAGAGAGCAGGAGCCAACAATACAATAATAATAAAAAAAAATTAAAAAAAAAAAAAAGAAAAAAAAAAAAAAAGAGGAAGGGGAAAATCAGCTGGCAAGTCCATAGAGAAAAAAATACAACAGAGGAAAGGGCGGCTGGAAAAGTACACTGATAGCTAGTTATTCTTCACAGCCTGAATACCGAGGATGCATCATCTTTTAAAATAGTAACTCGAACAGCAGATCCCATGGCACACAAATTAGTAGTGGTGTACAATATTAAAATAAATACTGATCTCTCCTCCTAATTTCTCAAGATCTTTATCAAGAACAGGAACATTCACTATGCATTTTCTACATGGACTTTCTTTGAGGAGGTTATTCATTACAGTCTAATGAAAGTTAGCAGTAACGTGTTAGGGCTACTTCAATCTGAGACACCTATAGCGGTATGGCAAACTACACATTTTACTTCAGGAGTTCAGCTACCTTAACTCACATAACATCTCCAAATCCAAAACACAGACCCGTATCAGCTACTGTGAAGAAAATTAACTCTATCCCAGCCAAAACCAGCACATACATACATTCACTGTCTGCCTTCAGGGATTCACAAAGCTGTGGATTTGTTGCAAGTGGTATGGTTTTTTCTTCTGATGCAGACGACATTTTGGACTCCTGGTGGTTTGTTTCACTTCATGAACAGAAAGAGAGAAATTCATCATAAAGCTTCAAAACAAACATCAAAGAGCTTTACAAATTACTTTCTCACTGTAAAATCTTCAAGTTCAAAACAGAAAAAAATTAAGAAAAATGAGAAATTCCTTTACCAACATACCTACATTCAATTTGTGACTCATTTTATGCAATGAATCAAGTACTTAACATTCTTCCCAGCTATCTAACACTAGATAATAACATAACAACAGAGTTGTTTTAAAGAATAATATATTATTTGTCTTCTGCAGAAAGAGTGCAACTGCTATATTGGAGGTTTAGAACAAACCGAACAGAAGGTTGTACCAGTGTAAGTTACCAGGTGAAATTAAGCGTTATTTTGTTGCTAACGTTCTGTCTTTATCACCAAGCAGTTGCAGCTTTTAAAGTATCTGGTGAGAAAACTGCTTCCCTTTCCATAAAGAAATAGATGCTAATTGAGCACACACAGAAAATAGAAATTAAGTGTATAAAATACTGCCAGAAAGTATTCAAACCCCAAAATAAACCCACTAACATCACAGGAGTCTCAGGTGTAATTTTTAGCTACACAATTTCCAGAGAAAAGCAGGGCTTATGTTCACAGTATCTGCTTAGTAACCCTCAAACTGTAAAAAGGTTTGTACAGCCTGTTGAATGAACTCTTTGTCACCATACTTCGGGGTCTGCAATGATCTGAAAAAAAAGGCTCAAATTGACAGCCAGTCCATGTGACTTACATTCATGCCAAATTAGTTCTGTTCACAGACAGAAAGGAATAGAAAAGCCGTTACATATAAAACCACAAAAGAACCAATACCAGGTCAGAATCATAGTTTTCAAACCCAGGAAAGCCAGCAGTTACATGTTGTGTGAACCCAAGGATATATCTATTTTATAAACTTACCCTTCGCTTGCAGTCCCAAAAGTAGCAGCCTCAGCAGCTTTAAACACCAATTTACCATCCTCAGGAAGGGTAAGACATTCAGCATTTGTTTCTTCCACAAACTCTACAAAAATAGACAGATGGGTGACTTGCCTGTTGCACTTTTCTTTTAAAACACCCATATGATTGTAAAGTGAGCCTTTATGCATTTCATCTAAGATAGCAATCTAACAAAGTAATGCTACCAAGACTTCAAATGCACAGAATGTCTGAATTCTTCTTTCCAATAAAACAAGAAATATGATGCGTAATTTCAGAAAACAAAATGACCATTGATACTCTGTTTACAGACTAAACTTGATATGTTACTGACCTAATACATAAACATTTCAGAAAACATCCCTCCTTCTTAAAACTGAGTAGTAAGTTTTCTTATTTCTCTTTGGATATTTATCTCATTCCAGCAATACTTCTTTCCTTTCTTGACTCCATTTCTCGTCTTCTACAAGAATGCATCTAAGGTCTTTTCTTGTTCTTTTCTCTAACGATCGACTGGTGGTGTCAAAACACAACTGCTTGCTAACCTGTTTTTATCTCAACAGGTTCAATTTTAGAAACATCCTCCTTTTCTTCGTTGTTTCTACTGTCTTCCTCCAGATCCAGCAATTACCTTTGCAGACAGTATGCATGACTGGGATAATTTTGCTAGCTCTGGCCAAACAAGAGCTATACTGACTGCCCTCTAATGCTTCCAGAGTACTGGAAATTGTACAGAACTGTTTGTACCATAGCCCAGCAGTGACAAAGTTTCTTTATAAGGTTATTCTTTAATGATTAAGATTTTATCATTATTTTTAATGAAGAACACCTTTGATTTCTTGTCCAAATACAAGACATCTGAAACAGGACAGGCAAATGTTTTAAGCTATCTTACTAGAAACACTCAGATATGGAGAATGCCTTTTACCCATGTACATGGAGTCCCTATCTGGGCACTCCTGTTACTTAAAAAGAAAAGGAGCTGAGGAATTTCAGTAGCAACAATCACTCTCTAGGAGCATTTCAGACTTACGGCTGAATCAGGATGCCTATGATGCACTGATACTGGAGTACACTCTCACTGCTACGAATGCTTTCAAGACCTCAGACACAGAACTCCCGACACTTCCATACATGTCCCAGGAATAGCAACTTTTTTTAGAGAGAGTTGAACCGACTGAGCTCTGTTTGTCAAATACTGACTGTATCTCTCTTTGCACATCTTCTCCCTGTTCCTGCACTACTTTCATTCCCAGCTCTTCATCACTGCTCACCAGCTAATGAGCTACCTCTCTTCTTATCTGCCAGCAGACTTCCTCATATGAACACATCCTCAGCAGCTGGCAGTCCAGCTTGAATGAGTTGAATTGAGCTGAATTACCAAAGACCAACTGAAATAGGTTTGGAAAAGGCTGCATAAGCTGTTGAGCCAGCAAAATGAGCAAGCACAGCTGTAATGAGAAGCAGATACACAAGCAGACTCACTTCCAGAAGAAAACTATTTAACTGAGCACTAATGAGGTGGTTAAAAAAACAAAAAGAGAAAGGAGAACAACAATAACAACAACAACAAAAGCTATCTAGTCAAAGTAGCCATACACTAAACTTGCTGTAAAAAACCTGCAACCTACAGAAATACCCCTAAAACATAACCAGAAGCCTAAGTTTTCAACTTGTATCCCTCTCAAAGCTCCCACAAATCACTGCTGCCTCTCAGCTGCAGTTACACACAAGAAATGCCAGCCAAAAGGAGTACACATTCTTAATGTCTACGATACCTAAAAAAGGACTCAAAACACAGTGGCAATTTTAAAAGCCTACGACAAGGAAGTGCCTAGGACACTTGTGTATACTCATCGTTAACTGTTGCACTCATCAGTAATTTAACCTTTTGAAGATATTTGAAAAATTCAGAAACTTAGGTTATCATAGGATGAGACACACCAGCTTCTTTTCTTAGTTCTGATGAATCTGGCTGTTCCATCTGGAAAGGTTTATCTTCAACCACTTCACTGTCTTCTTCCTTCTCTGATTCTTGAAAATTGGCAGTTTCTTCGGCGGAAGAATTAGCTGCTTTAGCAGCTATAAAGATAACATCATCTTCAAAATCGCCAGGTGATTTTGCATCATGATACTCCAAAGTAGTTTGGTCTGACCTGGCAGAGAAGTTACTGTTTTCTTTGCTGATGTCCATTTTCTCCAAACCATCTCCAGGTATGCTTTCAGAAGACTCTTCCATTTCAGCATGATCATCCTCAGGATTGCTCAGAGTAAACAGAGTTGTTTCATCTCGACTTTCAGACCAAGCATCCTCCACCACTCCATGATGATGCTCAAATGAAGCTCCAGACAGCGCTTTATCATCTTCTGTTACCTTTTTTTTTTTTAAAAAAAGAAGTTCACAATCAATAACGTGCATATGCTCTTTGTCAAAGCAAGACAAAAAAAAAGAACAAATATATACCGATATATGTAACCTTTACAAGTGTCATCTTAAAGATGCTACAAAATTAATTCTCATTCTAGCACTATCTTAGCTTTCAAAGCTGACTGTAAAAATTAATCATACTTTTGACTGCCTATTGAGTTTCCACGACCTTGGAGAATTAAGATGAAGTGAGTCTTGTAAGTGCTTGCTTATACTGTCACCTCAAGGCTGTTCATTGGGTTTGCTACTGTGTTTCCAAGAAGAGGGAGCTTTGCACACCTAAAATCGTAACTCAAGATTTCTCTTTTTTTATGCTTGCCTTTTCAACTTGTATGCACTACTAAAATATTTTAGTGTTCACTATGCCCATAGCACGGAACAAGTAAATTAATCTGGCCACACTGCATTATTAGTAAGAACTTCATATAGGAGAGAGAGTCTCTTGTTACAGTTGAGTAGCTCTTTATAACAGGTATAATAAAAACAGATTATGACAATTTGTTAGTACCTGTCTGGAAAGCTCATACATGTAGATCCTAGCACATGCCCCTGTTCTGCCCCTGATTTTGGTATGTTACTTTGGCAACTGCATGATGAGCTGAATTGGGGAATCCAACTGACAGAACAAAAGGGGGCAACTTTCAGATGGACCAACGTCATTTGGCAGCTATACAAATGCTATCCCTGGTGCAAGGCAAGAAGCAAAACCGAGAACTTTAGGGCTACAGAACAGACAACAGTACAGCTCTCTTCATCAGGAGTCTATTTTTGCCATCATTTAAGTAAACCCAGCCTTGCGAAAAGAGAGACTGAAAGTAAATGCAGCTCATGACTTTTGTTGCTTTCAAAGATGTTTAATTCATAAAGCTTACAAACCCGAACAACTGACTCCATTTATAGTCCTTTCCTTCCTGCCATACCACCATTTGAAAAGGTATAGCAGGAAGCTGGACTAGCAATTTGGAATAATCACCAAAACAACTGGCTCCATTTATAGTCCTTACCTTCCTGCCATACCACCATTTGAAAAGGTATAGCAGGAAGCTGGACTAGCAATTTGGAATAATCACCACAGCTCCTAACACACTTGAGTAAAAACCGCCAAGGTCATTGGCATTTATTATGAATATGTTCCTGCAGGCACGTCATGTTACAGAAGGTCTAACATAACCTTTTCTGACCAAATTCAAGTCTGCCATTCTGATTTGCAATTCCAATTCTCAATAGAAGGAGTTTTGGCAAACTTTAAAAAAATCTAAATCAAATCACAGTCTATAAAGACTTAACTGTAAAAATCACTAACTACAGCCCAGCTTACCCCAACACTCCATTTTGCATTCGCATTCTCTTCCCTGAAAGATATCCTAGGTTCCTTCGCTCGTAGCGGAGGAGTAACTGATCGTCCTGGAGATGCAGAGGGAGTTGCTAGGGGTGTGGTGCGAAGGCTGGATCTGAGAATAGACTGTGGAGTAAACCCAGGAAAACCAGCAGCAGATGTGGCCA
>NW_009219196.1:0-1740 GCF_000690835.1 Fulmarus glacialis
CGAGCTGTAACCTTGCTGGGTAAAACCAAGGTTGCAGCATGTAGGCACCGAGAGTCCATTCAGCACTGCTGGAAGCTATTTCCTATTCCTCTTTGCTGATTTATATTATTGCTGAGGAATGAAGTGTTAAAAGTAAATCAGTAAATTGTGGCGAGGCTCTCTGTGGCCAGCAGTAGCTTTTTGTCACGTTGCAGCGTAAGGGCACGCAGCAGCCTTGGATTAACTTACGTGCCTGCACGCCCGCCGGCGCGATCAGCGGGAGCCGGGCGCTGTGCGGGGCACTCGCTGCTTTCTCCGTTCCACTCAAAGCCCTTCTGGCCGCGGCCGCGTGTGCTCCGCGCTGCAGATGCCAGCGGAGCCGGCAGAAGAGATCTGAAGGCATCTGGAATGGTGCTTCCAAAAATAGCTTATTGACATTCATGGGCCAGATCAAAGCAAAAAGGGTTGGAAGGCAGCCCAGATGAAAGAACGCATAAAAGGTAGCATGAAATAACGCCAGTTAGGGATGGAGGAGAGGGGCAGGCAGGGAGGACCCCACCGAGCACAGCGGACCCGTACCAGGAACCGAGTCAGCTGAGGAGAGTGAAATGCGAGGGTGGGAGAAACGCCTTCTCCACGAGCCCGAGGTGTATCTGCTGCTGCCGCCTACCTGCACTTCCCAAGGGTGGGGACAGAGGCACTTGGCAAAAATCAGTCAATAATTTCTTCTTCTCAGAGCCTATCTAACTTACGGTTAAAAGGCTGCTGTAGCCCGGCTCTCCGGCAGTGTCAGGAGGCCAGCGCGGAGGGGCTGCCTTTCGTCTTTGCAATCGTCCGGGTATCCTCCAGGACTCCTTTAACCACTTTTCTAGCCTCATCACACTGACAAGATGATCCACAGTGCTCGACGCCATGTGTGGCAAGGGTGTTGGGGTCCCAGGGGCTGTGGAATATTTGTAGGAAATTATACAGCTGGTTGAAAGTTTGCTGTTGATTTCCCCCCGCTCCAAGAAATTCTTGTCCTTTTTAAACCCCAAGCAAAACAGTTTAAATAGATCAAGACTTGCTTCCAACATAGCTTGTGCTGTGACTTTCCCCAAAATAGAGGACATTATTTCAAAATACATTATGCCGCGTAATTTGTTCAGATTCTTTCGCATTGACAGGCGTCAGCTCCCTCCCGGCCAGCATCAATCTGCGCTGAACGCGGCTGCCGCTGAGGCTTTGACCTTCACCTGGCAGAGCTCCCTGGGCATTAACTGCAAAGCTCGCTGCTCGCCTTGGAGGAAGGCAAATGCCATCTTCATTTCAGAGATATGGAAAGGGAAGAACAGAGGGGTTAAGTGGTGGCTGAACATGCTCCTCAGCAGCAGAAGTCCCTGCGGGTGGGAGGCTCAGACCTACATCTCCCAAAGACAAACCGCAGCCCCCGGGGTCTGCCCTGCTGCCAGGGCTGCGGGTGCAGCTCAGAGCGAGCGGTGGCACCTTCGAGGGGGAACAGACATTTGCTATTCCCGGTGTTGGAATTCGAGTATCTCATTCTGGGGAGTTACATGCGGTTCAGGCCAAGCTATTGCTGACGGCCTGCACCCAGCACGGTTTTCATTTCTGTCCTCCTTGATTACTTGCCTTTGACAGCTCTTATTCATCCTCTCTCCGTGGCCGGCAACCTTGGCATTCAGCTCAGTCCTGTTCTCCCGAGGATGGTATTAATTAGATGCTAAAACTGTCGCCACGCTACTACGGCAGAAAACCTTGGCA
>NW_009219197.1:0-1664 GCF_000690835.1 Fulmarus glacialis
GGTGCGGGTGTTAGGAGCAGCGTGCACAGCCTCGGGAGAAGTCACCCCGAGTTACCCCTTTGAAATGCAGAGTGCCGAGGGGCGAGCCTGTCTGGAGAGAAAGAATAAAACCCCCGTGGGTGCAACCAAAGCGGACGGCACCCGGGAGGTCCGAGTGCCACAGTACTGCCACAGGCACGGAGGGAGGAGGTTTGTCTCGGGGGGCAGCAGGAAGTCTGGGTGTGCTAAGCAGAGCAAGCGGATGTGGAGTCAGCTCTCCCTTTGCTGCCAGAGCCCATTTCCCGGGTCACGCTGTCTGCTTGCTGGTCCTGGGGAACTCTCCGAGCCCCTGCTACCTCCCGTGGCACCCTGCAGAGTGGGAGCAGGTCACCACCTTTCCAAGTGGGCGATGGCATTTGCTTGTAACTGGGGAGTCAGGATGGACCTGGCCTGTGCAGGGGAAATTATCCCTGCTGCCAGGTGAATTCTCCCTTGTGGCTCGGGGCCAAATGTGGAAAAGCAGCGCTGAGATGCTGAGAGCTTGAAGCTGGCGTGACTTGGTGGTCACACCGACCGTTGGGGCTGTGGGCAGCCTGGGAGGCATGGACAGGCTCAGCACCGGGGCATCCTGGTGACCCTGCTCTTGGCACGAGCAGCAGTGAGGACCCCAGCACGGCCTTCTCTCCCTGCCCTCCTGCCTTTCACATATCCACGTATCTGTGCAAACTTTAACACATTTTCTGCCTTCAGCTCTGTCTCGTCTCCACCTCTCTCTGCACCGGTCCACTCTGAACACTCAGAGGTGTGTGCTCTTTAACCTCCTAAAAAAAGCAGAGCCATGGTATGACAGTCTTGCCATGGGTGAGGTTATGGCTCTAGGAAGTCCCTGCCAAGTGGCTTTCACACCTGGTGCTCACACCAGCCCTGAAGCATGGAAGGAGGGGACCTGTACAGTCCCTGTTCAGGTTTTAGTGGAAATGAGTGCAAAAATAAACCCTGCTTTGCTGCTGGCCTCAATTATGGCAGCCTGGAGCTGTAGAGATTGCTTCTTCTCATCTGCCACTGGATCCCTCACCCTGGCTGGGTATGTGAGTTTAAACAGTAATAAGCAGCGACGTCATATGGCAGAACCTTAATGTGCACCTGCTAACTAGTCTTTTAGTAATTGTTAACATGGCAGATTTTAATGCACATGTATGATGAAAAGGTGAAGCAGTTCTGTCTGGTCTAACCTCTATCATACTTATTTCAGGGCCCTCTTCACTGGTCACTGAGTTTCGTTCTGACTTTTAGCCTACTGTCTCATTGCACGTGAAACAAATTATTTCAATCTCTCTTGGGCAGGACAGCCAGATCTAAGCAGGATAAAACATTTGTTTTTATTTTTTGTGTAGGGAGCTCTCTCTCTTCAGTTCCAAGTCTTCTGGATGGTTTGTTCAACATCCCTTGCCTGACATCAGAATTCTCTGCCTTGGAAATAGTTGTTGCATCATCAGCTCTGCGTTGTGACATGACAAGAGTGGGAGAACGGTGATGAACCAGCCGTGTGATTTGCATCCCAGTGCTTTGGGAAGCAGCAACAGAAACACCAAAATAATAGCAGCCCTGTAAACTATATACATATTTAAACAGAGTAATTCTTCTGGAGCAGCCCACTAACAGAACTGGCCTGGAAACACCATGTA
>NW_009219197.1:1687-2217 GCF_000690835.1 Fulmarus glacialis
CAGAATAAGACTGGAGTTTCTGGGTCCCTCCTTCTTGAGTCTCAGAGGGCTCTTAAAAAGGCAAAAGATGTGAGTCCCAGAGGTCACCGAGTATAACTCGTGTGTAATTTTGCCTCCGTGGCTCTGCCCCCACTCAGCTCCCCCGGCTCTGGGGCCCGGGGGATGAGAGGGGTGGGCAAAGCCTTTTCTTCCCTTGGCCCAGTGCATCCCTCGCCATCCGCTGCCACTGGGGGAACAAATTCACCCCTCGCCCTGTCCAAGGTAATGCCAATCTTGCCAGGTCCCCTGTCTGCTCACTACGCAGAGTAAGGGGTCTGGGGCTGCCAGATTTATAGATAATATTGTTTCAAGGTCCCCCCTCCACCCACTTGTATGCACGGTCCTGCACCTGCACTTCGAAATTCTTAATTCTAACATAATGATAAATAGCCCTTGCCCTTTTCATTGGACTTTTTTTTTTTCCTTTTTTTTTTTTTTTTCTTTTTTTTTTTTTTTTTTTTTTTTTGACTTTCTTTTTTTTTTTTAGGGTT
>NW_009219197.1:2329-3818 GCF_000690835.1 Fulmarus glacialis
CCTTTTCTTTAGGGCATTTACGTTATGATTAAATGCCGTCTTGGAAAAGCAGAACGAAAGTCGTTAATCTATATAGATCTTCAAAGAATCGATACATTCGGGACTTCTGTAGGATTTGTTACACTCCATTTTGTTACAGTAGGCAGCTCGTCTGGATTTGGGCACATGTGTTTCTCTCCCTCCCCTCGCCCTCCCCCTCCCCTTTCCAGCTTCCCCCCCAAGAGTGAAAATAAAGTAAAAGGTCTTTCATGGTAAACAAAACCAGCTTATTCTCCACATAGAACACATGAATAGCTGAAAAAAAAACTTACAATAAATGGTGCATTTTTTTCTCTGCTGGGTATAGCATTCAAGATCAGTCCAGTATTCAAGAAGCAGTCCATTTTTTGCTCAGCAAGAGAGTTTAGAAAAGAAGCGTGGGGTCTATTCAAGGATCTTTTCCCCCTTCACAATTGCTGGGCTTTATGAAACCTATCTTCCATGCCTTGTCAGAGTATTTCTGGGGACCAATTAGTGCTTTGTTGCAAGGCTTCTTTGCTGAATCTTTGAGCAGCAAGAAAAAGCTCTCTTGAGTCTCCCCTTATTTTGACTATTTCAGTCATTACTCAGTGTAATAATTAATATGACAACTGGACGCTGAAGTTTGTATAGAAACACCTCGGCTGCAGGAGAGAGCGTGCAGTGGGTGGTAACAAGCTACAGATCAGACCGAGAAGCCACACACACAAGGAAGAAAAAAAAAAAAAGAGAGGGAGAGAGAATAATGAATGAAAAGAAAGAGAGAAAGAATAAAGATAAATAAATAGTTGGCGCAACCCGAAGAAACATAATACAGACTTGGAAGGGGGAAAAAAGGCAATTAGGAGGGAGGAGAAGCGACCCCAGAGAGGGAAACTTATTTTGAAACAGTTTCTATGTGAATATAATTTTCAAAACTTTGCCACTTTCAGAAGGCAGGAGAGCGATTTTTCCCTGATGGCTGTTCCTTCGGGTAAGTAATTTTCAAGGAGTATCTGCCTACACTTTTGCATACTTTATAAACTTCAACGTCTCTTCCTAAGCGTCCCTGTACAGAAAGAAGGACTTCGAGCATTAAACCGTGTTCGTGAGTAATTGTTGCCCATCCTGCCCAGGGTGGAGGGAAGCTAGTTCTCGGGATAGCAAGTTGTACGACTTTTCTTAGCGTTGTATCGTCTACAAGAGGAATAAAGCCTGTGTGCCAATGAAGAATTAAAAATGATGTTTGACCAGGGACACTACTGAATTCTTCTCGAAAGGCGTCTTGGGATAAACACTCATCACTTTGCAGACATTTCTTGGGCTATCAATTAGGGCATAATAAATAATTAGAGGTTTTAAGCATATTAGATACAGCTCATGCTAATGAGCTACATCAGGTCTTCTGCTAACCTGAAGTGACAGTTTGCATATAGGGCTGCAAAAAAAAAGAAAAAAAAGGAGCAGCAGCCGCGGCAGTCGTCCCCCCCCG
>NW_009219198.1:0-411 GCF_000690835.1 Fulmarus glacialis
TCTGGATCCCCTCTCCGGCAGAGCCCTGCCCGGGGTCGCGGTGGGGGACACCTGCGGGGCCGTGGCTGTGCGGAGGACTGCCGCTGGCCATCCTCCTTCTCCCGCGCCTCCCAACACCCGTGGGAGCTCGGGGGAGCTTTGCAGAAGAGGGGATGGATGCCGCAGGAGGTGTGGGCAGGGGGTTTCCTTCCCTTGGGATGGACTGGGCCAGGAGATGCTTGGCCCGTTGATGGAGCCATGGGGCAGCTGCGTCGCCATCTCTTTGGCAAAGTTCGTGCTGCTGGGCTAAAGTCTTTCCCCCATCACCCGCCTGGTTGTGGGACTCGCTGTGCACTGGGACGGTGCCTGCAGCCGAGACCCAGCCTCTGGGCGGTGGGCCTGGCAGGACCACTGGGGCACCCCACGCTCGCG
>NW_009219198.1:428-5869 GCF_000690835.1 Fulmarus glacialis
CTCTGTGGCCAGCATGGCTTTCAGAAATATTTCTTATATTATGGTTTTTTTCCTTTATTTTGCCACTGCCTCCTTTTTTCCCAGTACAACGTGGGTGAAAGGGCTTGTGGCAGGGGGTGCCCAGGGCTCGAGTGGGGGCGGTGGGTGAGGGGCGGGGGGCGGGGCCTCATCAAGAAACGCGCGGTTGCGGAGGGATGATGCGCGGGTCTTGTGGGCGAACTGAGCTGCTGGCTGGCGTGGGGCTTGGCCCCTCCCTGGGGGGATTTAGCTGATGTGAGCATGGTTGCGGCTGAACTAGAAGCTGCCGGTGCTGGCCGGAGAAGAGTAGCTCAGCTCCGGGCAGCTCGGAGCCAGTTCAGAAGCCAAAACGGTGCTGCGATGGTCTCCGATGGGGTGGGAACGGTGTTGGCTGCGATTGCCCTCCGCTCGCAAGCGTGCCTGCCAGATCGTGGCGGGCAGGCCTGCTTGCTGCGGCGTCTGCTTTCCACCAGCTTTTGGCTGACCTAGGTGTTTGTCTGCTTTCCTTATTTCTCCGGCTTCCTCCCTCGTTGCATCTCCATAGAAATACCTTGAGATGGAAATGCTGATGCTTTGGTTAAGCGTGATGCAAACAGGCGCGTGTTTGCTCGGTCACGAAGCCGCACGTGAAAAGGCAAGACCTGTTAGCAGCACTTTGCTAGCTGGCGTTTGCAGCGTCAGCTGCTTGAGGCAGTGTCGAAATTGTGGCTGGCTGGGAGACCTCGGCTCGGTCCCTGTCTGAGAGCACTCCTGGGTGTTGTGTCCGTGTGTCACGCAGGGTCTTCCCCAGCTTGCCCTGAGCCACCCCTGGGAACACATACTGGGCTGGCAAAGCCAGCTTTCCTGCCCGGGACCAAACCTGTTGAAGATTGGTGCTATTTCTACTCAGCTGAGGAAATTACTTGGATAGTAAAGTAGTATCCTGGGAGAGATCTCAGATTTAAAGGAGAATTTTGGACGGGGAATTTCTGAGGCAGAGCAATTGAATCTGATTTGAAGTTAAAGCAACAGCCTCCTGGCGTGGTCATATAAAGAAAACACCTTTTTATGGAGCATATTTAAATCTTATGGATCCTCCTGGTGCAGGGGTTGAATTTGCTAGATGAAAACATAGGTTTTTCTAACTGAGCTGAAGCATCTCCTAGAGCCTGACCTACCCCGGGGTCTGGCTTTCCCCCTGGAGCAGCTGTGAGACCGGTTTTGCCAGCAGCCCTCTCCGGCAGCAAGGCAAAGCCACGGCTGGAGCCCAGCTCTGCCACGGGCTGCAGAAGCAGCTGAGGGAGGGATGGCTCCCTGCATCCCAAATAAGCCGTTGAGACAAAAAGTCTTTTTTCCGGGATGGGGGGGAGACGTCTGGGGGTCTGGACCCAGTAGGAGGAGGAGGAGGATGCAGCTGGGGTCAGGGCCGGGGCTGCCTGCAAACATCTCTCTTTATCCTCCATAAAACCTTGCTAACTCATTGCCTGCGGCACGCGAACATGAAGATAGTAGAGTCGCTTATCTGAGTTTTGTTATGGTTACTTGATTTTTACCAAATCCTGTGGCTTAGCTGACCGTTTGCTGCCGGACGCTTGGATGTTTATAGTTGTATTATTTTTCTTTGTGGCTTGTGAAGAGGAAGAGGGATGCAAGAAGATGACAGGAACAAATACTCCATCTCTCCCACACCCTGCAATCGCTCAGGGGCCGCTCGTGTGCTCTCTCTTGTATTAGCTGAACCAAATATAATCACATTTAGCATACAGAGAGGGTGGTAATGGGCTGACGTTATACGTTTTAACTCTGGAGCTGTCGGAGTTTGAGGTGTCGGTAGGTCAGGTGGGGCTGATGTCCATTTTGGTGCAGCTCCTCCACATACGCTATTTAATCTGCCTACCTGCTTACCTATCCGTCATCTCCCTGCCTCGCGCCTGCTCTTTTAAAAATGAGGTTTTTCTCTCTGTCTCCTGTATTGCTGCTTGCAGCATCACGATAAGCAAAGCATGGGGAGGGAGGTGGAAAGCCCTGCTCGGTGCTTGCAGATCCGGCTTAGTTTTGCTTCCTGTGCTTATCAGCTTGCTTGCCCACCTGGTCTTCGGAAACACAGCCTGGGAGAGGACCGGGGATGGGGGTTTAGTTCGAGAGCGACGTCCCTGGCTCCTGCTCCTTGTGTGCCACCCGCCCCGGGCGCCCTGTCTCCTCCCGTTTTGGCTCGGGATGCACACATCTGTTGCAGGCATCCTTTGGGCTTCCTCTGCTTCCACCAGGCGCCGGAGCGGTGCCTGCGCCGAGCAGGCTGAGAGCTGGCGGCCGCCCTGCCGCCCTTCCCATCACCGCCACCACCATCACCACGTGGGCTTCCACCTTTGGCCCAGCTGCTTCACCTGGAGCAGAGCGGTTTTCAAGGAGAAGCTAGAAATAAGACTTCAAGAGAGAATTTGCAAGTGCTAGTATCCTGCATGGGAATTTGCAAGTGCTAGTATCCAGCCATCCTTTTACTTTCACTTTTTTTGCACAAACTATCTGGGGGAAAAAAAAACCCTAAGGGGAAAAACCTTATTCTCGGCATGATGAGTGAGCCCAGATCTTGTCAGCCTGAAGGGAAAGCATTTTGTCAAGTCATGGAAAAGGGGCCTGAGACTGCAGAGATGCCTGTGTTGCTTTTTTTTGACTAATTGCTGGTATCACTGACTCATTATGCCTTGCCTCAGTCTTCCTCCTCCCTTCCTGTTTCCCTCGTGCTTCAGGCTTGGAGATGGAGATGAAGGAAAGGCAATGTCTCCGAAGGTCCTGCTGGCCCAAAGCTGCAGGTGACCTCGGTGGCTCACACCATGCAGTGTGACAAAGTGCTGGAAAACCTGAAAAGGGTGTTTTTTTTTTCTCTGGGATGTGCAAACACGGCTCAGGTCATGGTGGAGATGGCTGTGAATCCATCCCTGAATCGGCGGTGGTCCCGCTCGAGCCCATCTCGTGGGCGACTTCACCTGCATCTGAATTTCGTGTTGGTCTCCTTCCTTAAGGTGAATGTCTTGATTTATTTTTTGCCTTAATTAAAGCTTTGAATTTCACTTTCCCTGAATGTAGCACAGCCGAAAGTTGAATAACTTACAGTGCTCTGGCGGCACAGCTCTGGAAGCCTATTAGAGATGAAAACGAGCACCGGCAATGATGGAGAGATCAGAAAAGCAGCACTGAAAATGGAAAGCCTGCCTGTTGCACTGTTGTTATTAGTATTTATTTGACACTGAAGATAGTCTTGGAGCAGTTAATGCAAATAAGGGCCCTGAAAGAGCTCCGTGAAAGGCAGGTGCAGAGAAGGTGGGGTCTGTGATAATTGTATTTATTTTTCTACTCTTTCTGCTCACCATCTCTGTATGGAAATTGGGTTGCCGCCCTGTGCTCCTATGTGTTTAGTGGCCCTGTCTGCTGTGGCATGAGCTGCCAGGGGGGTTTGCAAGGTGGCCTCTCGCTCATCCCGGGTGCAGGTCCTGACACAACAGGACAGAGCAAAAACCTTCCACTGGCCTTAAAAATCAGAAGAAAATATTAATGTTTGATGATGAAGTAGCCCGAATGTGTTCGTCTTGCTCTGGATCCAGGCCATGGTGCTGAATAATAGATGTTTCTAGCAGAAATGGGTTTTGCAAGCTGAAGAAATACTCAGATTTGGTGAAAAGGGGAAGATAGTACCTTGGGCAACGGGTAACTCGATGCTAATCAGGTCAGCAAAGTCTTGGAGACGCTGGTCCCTGGTGCAGCAGGAGTGCTGTGGGATGAGGCTGATGGGAGAGATGCTCGGAGCAAGGCTGAGGCTCGCAGAGTGCTGGTCTTGTAATGCCTGTGGTGTGTGCTGCACCGCTCTGAGATCCAGCCAGCTTGAGGAAGCTTTTTTTTTACCTCTTCCAGCTGTGGGTACGAGCTCATCATACCCTGGCATGGAAATGGCTTCATGCAGGAGCCCCAAACTTTTATGATATTGCCCGAAGGGTGCTGCAGCGCTCCATTCCCTCTAAACAGACTGGTCGGTATAAGCAGTCGTTTAACAGCACAGTGAGGCTGAGTAAATAGTTGGGGTTGCGGGAGGGAACGTTTTCCCCAAATATTCATTAGAATTTGAAAGCGCATTTCAATTTGACCTTGTTCTCTTTCTGCAAACATTCGAGCTATCAAGCGTCGCACACATGAATACTTGCGCAAGGCAAATGTTAAGCTTGGGTATTTGTTGGGTAGCAATTTGGAAAGGCGTAGCCTCGGTTGTAATGTTAAGAAGCCAGAGCGCGCGTTGCTTACGGAGGTCGCTGGAGCTGGTGTGATGGAAGTGGTGCAGATAACCCATGTGGTGGAAATTTGAGTCCACTGGTGACTGAGAGTACCTTGCTAAGTGGTGCTGAGTGGTGGGGATGGCAAACGAACATGAATCCAGGAGACATTCAGATGCATCGTGGTCCACCTGTGAATGCAGGGTGCTTCCACCGGCTGAGCCCCCGGCATCCCTCCCCGCTTCCCCTCTCGGCGGAGGTTGGTGCGGAAGCAGAAACGTGCAGAAAGGCATGGAGCGATCTCAGAGCAGCGTCAGGAGATAGCTGGGACCTTGGGTGGCCCCGTGACACCGAGTTGGTTATTGCACAGTCCAGCTTTTAGGGGATAAAGATACAGTCTTTCCAACAGCAAGCGGCTTGAGAGGCTGCTTGGGAGCGTGCAGGGGAGGGAGCGGACGGGCACGGGGCTGATGCAAACGCCACCCAGTAGCAGGTAAAGGCAACGCAGACCTTTCCTTGGGGACAACGATAGCAAACTCTTGCCCAAATCAGCTCTACGGCTGATGTGGATGGGCTCCCTCCTGCACTGTAAATGTTGTCGCTCCCAGGCACAGCTGATTTTTGGTGGGTTTTTTTTTTTTTTTGTTCACACCCGTTTGCCACAGTTACATCATGAGAAATGGTGAGAAAAACGGGACGTGTGTTTGTAGGAGCTAAAGGGTCTGTGCTTTATTTATTTATTTCTCATAACTTTTGAATTATTAAAGCGCGCGTTCAGCGGAGATTAACTTTCCCTGCTCAATATTTATTATTGTTTCATTTCCCTGGAAGTTGGAGCTACGAGAGCTTTGATAAATGGACTGAAAGGTTCTGTAGTTTCTCTATAGATAATCTAAATATCCGTGTATCCTTTGCTGAAAAGCTAATTTGTAATTTCCTATGGTAATACCGCTTAGTGAATTATAATGATACACTGGGGTCTGCTTTTCCTCCCGGTTCTCTGCCGGGGGAATAACACTACCATCGGAAAATGGTGTGAAACCTGGAAACTGGCCATTAGTCCCCTAAATTTTTGGTCTAATAACAAAAATCCAGAAAGCGTGTGGACCATATGGTCTGTTTTCTCACGTCTGGGCTGGAAAGAACCGTCTCCCCCGAGTTCGGTTTCTGCAGGAGGGATGGGAG
>NW_009219198.1:5882-7616 GCF_000690835.1 Fulmarus glacialis
CCGGAGCCGGCACTGTGTGCCGATGCCGCGACCTGTCTGCCCGTGTGGATTTGCATCTGCAGCCGGAGCCCGATGGTGTACAAAATCCCTGCTTCTGGAAACCTCTCCCACCACCCCAATTATAAACAAGTGTTATCAGTCTTTTGAATAATTGAAGAGGCTTTCTGTTGAATATTTAATTACAATAATATTTGGTTAGCGGGGGTTGTTGGTCTCCTTTCATGCAATTGAGAATTGCTGCAAGAAAACAACCTGTTAAAAGAAAATGTTGTCTATGATCATTGATTTTTCTTTTCTTTTTTTTTTTTTTTAAGCTAATCAGTTACTCAGTTGAAATTGGTTAATTAGCTCAGCTCCATTAAGACTCTTTGGCATTTAAACTTGATGTTTCTAAATAATTATAGTTTTGCCTGCTAAGCCCACAACCCAGGGTGACCTAATTACTATTAAAGCATATGTGCTTTGGTCTGGCTTTAATAAGTTCCTGCTGGGAGTCCCACGGTGCAAAATCACAGAGGCAACAGTTCAAAGGGGAAAGGGCTCTGTGCCAAGCCCTGGCCGAGGAAGACGGCTTTCCTTCGGCCTCGTTTCTTCCAACTAAACCTGGCGGGCGGGATGCTCCTGGGTTGGGGCGGGGTGCTCCCGGGGGAGGAGAGGAGCCCCAGAGCAGCCGGTCCCTGCAGCCCCCCGAGCATCCTCATGGCTGGCATCTCCGTGCTGTCCACTTTCGGGGCAGGTGGAAGGCGATGGCAAGCAGTCACCTGGAAGGCTTAGATTTTAGCTAATGTTTGTAATTTGCTTGTTTTCTCTTCTAAGTTGTAAACCTTAATAAGCAGGTGGAGTCCTTTCAAGGTCTTTGCAGATGGAGGGGAGAAAAAAATACAGTATTAAGTTTATTTCGGGTGTTTTTTCTTTTTTCTTTTCTTTTTTTTTTTTTTTTTGTTTTTTCTTAATTTGGAAATAGCCATGCCAAGTAATTAGGCATTAGTAAAGCCTCAGGTATGTGCTTATTAGTGTAGTGAGAAAAACGTTTAATATCTGGGGAGGCATCCAGTAAGTGTTACTGGTGTTTGAAGCTGATTAAGCTTTAATTTGTTATGCAGCAAATAAAAGTGGTGGCTGGGAATAGGTAAGAGGCTGCGGAAATCCTTGCTTTTAGGCAAGCCTCCCATCCCAGATGGGGGCTTTGTCACGACTTTAAAGGTTTGTTTCATGATATTTTCTCCTGAAAAGTCCTTCTCGCATCCTGCCCGCCTCTCCGATGTGCCGGTACCCTGCATGCCGCATCCCAGCCGCAACCGGGCACCAACTTTTGCCTTATTCAAACCCAACCAGCATCTTCCTTGGATTGCTTTGAACATGGCTGGGTTTTGGTGTCTTTGCCTGGCTATATATTTTTTTTTTTTTTTTGAGGGGAAGGGCAGCTCAGCCCACTGCCCCGGTGTTTGGCAGCACGGGGTGCTCTCCGCCCTGCCGTCTCCTGGGGAGATGCCGTGGGGTGCTGCGGGTGAGCCGGCAAGCAACACCCAAAATGCACCCGGGTGGCAAAGCGGGAGGGAGCCGGGGCTGGTGTTGGTCCCCTTTCTCCTGGTGCTAAAACCTACGCCATGGGTGGAGGGATGGCGCAGGGAACGGCAACGACTGAAGTTTTATGGAGGTTTTCTTACTACTTTTTTTTGCAATCAGAGGCTGGGGACGGGCCTTTGATTACTAGAGGCCTCCACTTGCTTCAAC
>NW_009219198.1:7648-12311 GCF_000690835.1 Fulmarus glacialis
CGCGGGGTCGGAGCCGACTCATTATCATCCTCGCTAGGGTCCTGTTGATACGAGGATAATTGCTTTTTGCTCAAAAGACATTAAATCACTGCGGAAGAGGCGAAGGGGCGTGAATTACATCTTCCCCGGGAAAACCAGGAACCCAACAGAAGAGTTGAAAAGGAAACACCGTCCTCCGGAGGCAGGAGGAGAACGGGGCCAGCTGCGGGGGTCTGCTGGTCCCGCTGGGCAGCCCCCTGCCCTCTGGCCGGGGGGAGCTGGGGGGGGCAGCCTGATGTACGGGGGACAGGCTGGGGTGGCCCGAAGAACTAGCTGCGGGCTGGCCTTGGTAGGTGGCTGGGCACTTTAATTTTGTTTTCTTTTCATCCAACACCTGTGGCTTCCTATTTCCAAACGCCCAAGGAACGAGATGGACACGTAGGGACAGAGCAGGAGCGAGATGCTCTCAGAGTGCTCTGTGAGGCATCAGCTCTGCTTTTCATTTGAAACGAATGTGTTTGAAAAGAACAAAATTTGGCTTTTCAAGATCACCGGTGTATTGTCAAAAGTACTTCTTACAATGTTTTTGACTAGTTCAGGACCTTTGCCTCGCATAGCGTACCCGTGGTACCAGTGAGGTTGCTCCATAGGTGTTGTTCGCCCGCGGTGCGTCGCAGCATGGAGATGCCCTCACCACGTGGCCCCTCCATCCCTGCACTTCTGCCATAGTTCTTTTTAAAGCAGTGATGCGGGGTCTCTGCATCCTTTATCGAGTGCTGGAAATTACAGGCACCGCCTGGCTGCAAGTGAGCCCGAGATGCACAGAGCTGCTCCCCAGCCCGTGGGGTTTGGCTGAAGCTGCTCAGAAGCTTCACGCAAGCGGGTGAACCCCTTGGAGACACGTGGCCTTTGCTGTCCGTGCTTTGCCCCTTGAGGTGAAAGCGCTGGTGGGGGTCTAAATTGTTTGAGCCCGTCAGGCTCCCGACAGAGGCACTGTGAGGTCACATATAATGATGTTATTGGGACCAGATACAAAGCTGTAAAGCGCTAATTTCTGGTTTAATAAAAAATAGGAAGATCAGCTCTATGCCACGTTTCCTGGGGAGGGACGTGTGGCTCCTTGAGCCTCGTGCATTGCACCGATGACCTTACTCTTGCTCAGTGTGATGGAGAAAAGCATCAGCTCTGCAGGAATTAAAGGCACCGATGCCTTTTTTCTTTGGACCCATCTCGGGTAGGGCCCTCCCAAGCTCTGGCCATCAGCTGGCGATGCCCCCCCGCTGACCCACGGATGCCGAAGCCGACCTTGCGAGGAGAGAAGGTGGATGCAGGCTGGTGGGAGCTGTAAGGTCGTGAGCTAGTTGTGTTCGGTATCTTTCTAAAAATCGGCTTTTATTATCCCTCTTTGCGCTGTGCATGGGTTATTACTGAAATGGCTGGCACCACTGCGCACACGCGGGAGTCTGCTGCACTGAAAGGCTTGCTCAAAAGCCTGCTGAAGGCTATAAAAAGACGCTCATTAACTTCAACGGGCTTTGGCCGAGGCCGGAGAAAATGGGCTGCTTTGAGGAGGACGCTGCTTACAGCACCCTCCAGCTCTGCCTTTGTGTGCCGGTGCTGGGCTTCATTTGCTGGGGCTGACCGGGGACGGGGAAACCCCTACTTTTGCGCGGTCCGGTCCTTCGCTTGTGAGAAAATGGTCCGGCTGCCTCCGACCGGTGGGACCCACTTGGCGGCATCCCCGGGGCTCCCTGCCGAGGGGGCTTGGGGAGCGATGGGTGGGTGTCTGCCTTACCCTGTGCCCCGATAACCCCAGTGTTTTCTTGCCCCATGCCAGGCACGGACCCCTCCAGGCTGGCGGTTGCTCCCAAATGCGATCTCTTGAGTCGCCATCCTAGCAGATTTTTGGAGGTGGTTTGCGGCAAGGCACGTTTTTATTTATTTCTTTAAAGCTTTGCGATGTTCAGGGGAAATGGGGATGTCTTTGAAACATTTAAAGTATTCCTAATAGGTTACCTTGAAAGCTTTCTTCAGTCTTGAATGAATCAAAGTGCAAATGTTTGTAATGCAACACCCACACAGGTTGAGAGAGGAATTTTATTAAGGCAGGAGAGTCAGAAAACAATAATAATAAAACATGTTTTATGAAGTTGGCGAGAAACTTATAAACTAGGTGAAGTTTTACAGCATATGAATTTGATACAAGTTGTAAATTTGAATTCCCAGGCTGGTCCTCAGGACTTGCTCTTTATTACATGGAATAACATTCTCCATTTTTAATAGCTGGCTGCGGCTGAGCTAGCGCAGTTTTATCTTTCTAAATGATCTGATGTGTGAGTCTTATAATCAAACTTTCACCTATCCTGAAGACTTCAGCTCTCCTTGAGCAACGCAGTGGCTGTTGCTAATTAGCAAATAGCTGCTATTTGCTTTGCTGTGGCAGGGGGGACCTTGGAAAACCTTGCGTACGTCCCCTGGTCTGGATTATTTAGATTTTTTTCCAGCAGAAACCATTTTACTGTCTGATAAGATAATAAGTTTTGTTTTTGTTAAACTTTCAGTAAAAAGGGACTGAAGGATGCTCCCAACAAACCAGCGTCTTGCACTAATAACCCGCTGCGTTTCCCCGCTTGTGGCACTGCTGGTAGGGACAAGGGCGCTTGCTGGGACATCGTTGCAAGGCGACCGATGGCCTTTCGAGGTGTTTGGGGCTTTGTTGCCGTTTTCCCAGCAAGGAGGTTTTCTTGGGGTGCAATCCAGGGACTGGTGACACATTGCTGGCCAAGCTGGCTTTGGTGTCCCCCTCTGCAGTGGATGTCATTCCGGGGGTGGCTTCCCGAGGGTGGCATTTAATGATCCCCACCGTGCCTCTGGCTGCTCCGTGCTGCTCGGCTGTCGGCAGCTGGACGTGAGGGAAGTGTATAAAAATGGTTTGTCAAACTCCTGTCCTGTCTGTGCACAAGCTGGCAGATTATTCCTCTTCAAAAAAATATGTGATTATTTAAGTAAAGCGCTTTAGCTAATCACCAGATTATTCCCTTTAAAATGGGAAAGTAATTAGGGATGTTTTTTTTAAATAGGCTTCCCACCCTTGGATCTGCTGGGATTAGCGTATGTGGGTGTGTAAATATTTAGTTTCCAAGGACTTTTTTTTTTTTTTTTGTTGTATTCCCCTTCCTTGAAGAAACAGCAACGATAAGCAGTTGAAATGAGGCAGACGCTATGCTTGGACACTTTCCCCAGCATCCAAAATACAATTGAAATTAAAGATGACCCACAAAGGAAAATGAAATTGAAGTTCTGCTGGCACAATGCACCAAGCTGGCTTTCAAAATGGGTTTTCCTCTGCTTATGTTTGAAGTTGAAGAGAAGAGGTTTTGCCTCTGGGGTGCTGGGATGCTGTGGGTGATGGAGAACCAATGCAACCCTGAGTCAGTAAGAGCTCTGGTTGAGCACAGGGTGGTAGGCTGAGAGCAGGGTTTTGAATAGCTGGCTTGGGGGTTGCTTCTGTTAATCCTCTTTAATATTTTCTGCTGAGCTAATATTTTGGAGAGAAACAAAATTCCCATTCCGTGAAAAATCTTGGCCTTTCCAACACGCCTTGGTTCAGTGGAAGAAGCCTCCTTGCTGTCCCCTGCTCACCTGGGGCGATGCTCGAGCGTGGGAGGAAGGAACCCCCCCAGGGTTTGCCTCCCCGAGAGGAGGGGAGCTGCAGGTGGGTTTGTGCCCAAGACACTTTCCCCAAAACCAAATAAAAGGGGGAGGCAGCTGGGTGACCACTTCCGAGGCCGAAGCGGGCTGGTCTTCTCCTGGGCTGCATCAGGGAGACCTTTCACTTGGAGTAAGGCAGGGTGGGCTTGGTTGAAACTTCTGCCTCTAGCTGCCTGCTAGCTTGGGGGGATTTTTGAGCTCATTTCTGTTCATGGAGGTCTCTCTTTAACATCCAAACAATTTAGACTTTTTGCACCAACGCGCTTTGTTTGGATTCAAAACCATGTCTTGTTTTGAAACTTGTTGCAGTGTTTGCTATGTGTTTGTAAAGCTGGGAAGGCGAGCGAAAATAAGCTGAAATCAGAAGCAAAATACACAGTTAGATGCAAAAATGGTTTTAACTGAGTGATCTGGTGGAGTTGCAGATTAAAGGAACAGTTGACACCAATAATTCACGCAACTCTCCTGGAGGTCTGCATCTCTCAAGAGCTCCAGAGCCATTCCTACAGCTGACAAATACCCTCGCCAAGCCAGGGGAGGCCAGAACTTGCATTCCCCATCCATCTAACAAATAAATCCCAAGCCCTAGTGACGCATCAGAAAGCCCCCAGAAGAAAACCTGGCTCAGAGGAAAACCTGCACAGCCCAAGGTTAGGAGGTCAGGAGCTGTCATCGGTGTGCCGCGTGGCTTTGGTCCCCATCCTGCTGCTGGGAGATACTTATAAGGTACTTTTGGGCCGTTGGTGCTTAAAATGCTCATGCACCCATCGTTTCTCTTTTTGGCAGGGGTTATTTATTGCGGACCCAGGGCTGCTGTTCGGGTGCCTCGGTCTTTCTTTCAAAGATTGCATTTGTGCTTTTCAGCTGTAATTGGCAACTTTTGGACTTTTTGTTTGCTTGCCTGTGTGCTGGAAAGCCTTCAGGGGTTGTTTCGGAGGCAAAGGGAGCCTGTAGATCTAGATTTTGTTGTTGT
>NW_009219199.1:0-1412 GCF_000690835.1 Fulmarus glacialis
TCGCCAGCGCGTGCCAAGGGCAGGCGTGCTCTGGACATGCCGTGCCAGCCCCACGCATCCCAAGAAGACAGGACCCGTATCCTATTTAGGAGATCACACGCAGTCCGAGCATCCCCCAGGACAAGCAGGGGGTGGTACCCGCTCGCATCCCCCAGTCTCGGGGGACCCGGACCAGTCCCCAGCAGCAACTTGAGGACATCAGCAAATCAGTGCCCACGAGTGGGGCCCCGCCGGCTGCGATGGGGAAGGCGCTGGGAGGGCTTTGCAGCCAAACAGCAGGAGGTTGGGAAGAAAATCTCGCTGTTGAGATAACGATTGATGGATGTGGTAATTCTCACTAACTGGAGGGGAGAAAACAGGCTCACGAAGACCAGAGGGATCGAACTGATGGTCGGGGGCAGAGGCTGAGATTAAAGACAAGGATGAAACAAGGGCTGATTCCCGAGCCCTGACTTCACTCTGCTTTATGCTGGTATTTTAGCTCAGGAAAGTGGTTTGTTTTTTTTTTTTTAAAGCTTGGTTTCTGAAGGAAAAAGACTGACGCAGGTGCTCTACAATGCCAACCGCCAACAACTTCTGCATCCTTCGGCCAATCTCAGCAAAATGGCAATAGAGGCATCAAAAATTCAGGGTGAAAACTCCCCTAAGGTACCTCTCTGCTTTCCAGCAATGGGGTGAAACATCCCCCAGCTGTGATTCGGCTCTGCTCGGCCTCACCTGCACCGTGACAGCTCTGGAGCAGCCGGAGGCCAGGGAAGAGGACAGGTCGGGAGTAAAACACAGGGGGCTGGGGCAGACTGTGTGACCTTTCCAGCCAGGGTACCTTGCTCGGCCATGGGGAACACGCTCCCGTCCTCCCCTTCCCCGCTGCATCCCCCTCGCCACAACATCATCCTCGATCTCTTCCCCTCAGCTGAACGGCTGAGCTGCAGGTTATCCTTAAACATTGCTGCGGTGGGGTTGTGGAGAACTCGCACTCCATAACGTAACCCCAGTGAGAGAGGGAGGGTTTTGATGGGTTTAGGTGCCGTTAAAGGGGGCTGCGGTTGGGGCTGGGGGTGCTGGTGCAGATGTGGCCCCAGCTGCTGCCTTCTCCACCCCACCTGGGCTATGGTCCCTGCTGGGCTTACCTAGACAGGGCTTAGCACCAAAAGCCCTGTCCCTCCTGAGGCAGGGGGGACAGGGGACACGGCCTGGAGCTGTCCCAGGGCTGAAGCACCTCTTACCCTTCAGCAAGCCAGGGGTGATCGCTGCAGGCACCAGCTCTCCTGCGTGTCCGGAAAGGGCTCAGCATCGCAGGACGGGGTGCCCGGGGGCCGTGGCTCAGCATCACGGACCATCCCAGCAGCAGGAACATGCTGGTTCCCAGCATCTGCTTCTCCCTTCTCCTGGCCCCCAAGTTGGGCTGGGCT
>NW_009219199.1:1702-2616 GCF_000690835.1 Fulmarus glacialis
GCTCGGCGTCCCAGGACGGGGTGCCCGGGGGCCGTGGCTCAGCATCACGGACCATCCCAGCAGCAGGAACATGCTGGTTCCCAGCATCTGCTTCTCCCTTCTCCTGTCCCCCAAGTTGGGCTGGGCTTGGCGTTTCCTCTTCTTTTTCCTCTCCCCTTTTCCAGGACAGACGGGCAGGGCAGGTCTCCAAGCCAGCTCCCCCTCGCCGTGCCCGCCACGAGGGTGGCACGGGCAAGCAGCAAGTCCTGACATCCCTTATTCTCACCTTCACACGCTACAGCACATTGCTCCAAAAGCCCCCGAAAAGAGAAGCCAAGCCAGTATGCAATCCCCAAACACGTCAGGCTTTAAATCTAATCATTATTGAGTTGGTAGGAGGGGGCTGGGACCATGCTGGGGGGGTCCCTTGGGCTCAGTCAGAGGCAGGACTGAGCACCCAGGTTTGCCCCGTGGCCCCAGCATGGGTGTCCGGCCGCTGCAGCATGTCACCGACACACACCTTTCTCCTTTGCAGAAGCCCGTCCTGCTGGATATTGTATTTTTAATGCATGTGTTAATTGAAGCAATCTCATTTTTATGTCAGGCGTATTGCCGGGCCGGGAGACATGTCCTTTGCAGTTATCACTCCATTAAAACAAGTGCACGGAGGATGCCCGAGCCGGAGCCCGTGAGCGGCTGCGGGGTCCCCGCGCAGGCAGCCGGGCTGATTGCCACTGCCGAACAGCCGCAGAGCCGCAGAGGCAATTACTCAGCCTCTTGTAAAAAGCAGAGCGCTCTAAGGGGAGAGCAACTCTGTCTCATATTAAAACTATGCTAATTAGGAACTAATTACGGGCACAAAGATATTATTACCCTTGGCTAGCCTGCAAGCTGCAGCCTCCGTCCTGACTCCAAACCCCTCCACGCTGGCCCCG
>NW_009219199.1:2819-17460 GCF_000690835.1 Fulmarus glacialis
CAGCGTCAGTCCTGACGCCAAACCTCTCCACGCTGGCACAGGCTCGAGGCAGGGTGGGATTGTCATTAATAAATGTGGAGGCCAAGCCTCGAGTGAGCCAGGGCTGCCTGGTCCCCAGCTCCCGGGTAACCTCAGCAGGACTGAGCCTCATCCTGACAGGACCCGTGCAGGGCCCTTCTCATATTAAAAGAACTACATTTATATCTGCGGGAGAGCTGGGGTGAAACTGTGTGACCGAGGCTTGCCTTGGACATGAAAGAAAAAGCAACTGAAGACCAACAAAAACTGCTGAGGGCACGCAGGGAGCCGACACCAATTCTGTTGTGCTGCACCCGTCCTTTCCCCTCCTGCACAGGCACCAACAGCACGGGTTTTTCCCTTTGCATCTCAAAAGACTTCAGACCATCCTCATGGATTTGCTGTTCTTTTATTCTCCACTCTCTCCCCGGACAGGCAGCGGTCCCAGATGGGAGCTGCAGCCGTGGCACGGTGACGGTGACACCAGGACAGCCCCCCGGGCCAGGCAGCCAGGCTGGGTCCCTGCCTTGCCCCAAGGCTGGCAATGCCCTTCGTCCTGCTGATGGGTGCTGGAGCCTCACCCGCTGGCTGGCAAATGCACGTAACCCCTTGTCGAGGTGTCCTTGCTGCTGGTGGCACCTTTGGGACCCCGGCTGCGAGCTAAGCAGGAGCTGCTCTCCCGGAGAGAGCACAGGGAACCCCCGGGGACCCGATTCTGAGCTGTTTCACATGGAAGCTGCACCCTGCGAGCCCAGCCCTGCTCCCAGCCCCCCGCCACCCTGGGGTGTTTTCCTTTGCTGTTGCTGTTGGGATGCCGGGGGCTGTTTTGGAGCAGTGATGTAAACACTGAACCCGGCCCTACAGCAGGTCGCTGCGAAGTGACACAGGACAGGCGGTCTCCTCCATCAGAAAGGAGATCAGCGGAGGCTCCGGTGTCCTCCTGCCACCCGAGAACACATCCCCAGGGAGCCGATGCTCTGCCAGGAGCCGGGGAAGGGGGAGCACGGGGGGGCTCCCGCGGCGCAGAGCCTGGGCGAGACGAGCTTGAAGCCAAGCAAGATTTCCACAACCCACTGGGGGTCTCCTCGTCTTGGAAAGCCAATTCAAAGACACCCCTGGGCTTTGCATCAGACCTCACCAGCCTTCAGAAGCATTCCTACAAAAATAACGTGCTACTCTGAGGTTAGCGCAGAAGTCTGGTCCCCGTGTTGGAGTCTGCAGTTGCTGGCAGCCCTGCGAGGGATAGGGAGGTGGGGACAGGACTCACACCTCGCTCTCTGCTGTAGCGAGGTTTGTCCATTAACGTGCACAAAAACCTTTTGCAACACCTACCTGGAGGCCGTTCTTTAAAGGTTGAACGAAGTCATGGTGAAAATCCCAGGGGAGGCATCCGGGAGTGATTGCTTCGGACAGGGGCTGTGCCGGAGGGAGGCACCTTCGGGCAGGACTCACTGGCCGTGCTTTTTCTTCTCCGATTCATGTTGATCTTTCCAGGAGAACTGGCACCGTGCCCCATAAATAAGGCACAGCATCAGCTGTCATGTCAGCAGGAGACAAAACATTTAATGTGAAAGGCTTTAAATGGAAGCAGGAAATGAAAAGATAAAGGGCAAATTTTATTTTAGATTCCTTGTTGGTACGTATTTTCCTTTCTGACAGTAAGGGGATGAGATAGCTTTATCAGCCCACCATTGGAGAATTTATTTATAGAAACTTAATACTTTGCAAGAAAGCGGGAGGGGGATGTTAGCAACTCTGGTTGAGCGAATGCGAGTTGTAAGGAGAGCAGGGCAGGGGGATGAACCCAGCTATTCCTTCTTCTTTGAGTGGACCTGGGGTTCTGGGAAAACTGCTAGTACCACAAAAATTATCAATAGTTTGTACCGAGCAAGCAGGAGCTTGACATGAAACTGCTTCTCTTCTCTGCTCTCAAGATAGCAAATGAAAGAAGGGACATGGAGGGAAGACTATCGCAGAAAACATGGCGGCAAACATCCTCTGGCACATGTAATTATACCAAACTGAAGACTATTTCCTAACCTTGAATATATTTCAACTGTAACTTAGCAACCTAGATGGAGTAAAAGCATCAAGTTTCAGAGGAGAGATTTAGCCTTACTTCCCTTTTGTTTCCATACCTTAGCAACAACTCAACGCCAAAGAGGAGGTAGCCAGCTCCCACCGACTTCCACGGCAGCCGCGGAGCCAAACTCCTTCTGTGCCGGTGGAAATCTCCCCCTTTATCATCCAGACCTACATGATGAGATTAAGTAAACATTTCTCTAACCAACATGAGTGAGTCAACCATGTCCACAGAAGTTAACAACGATGATTCACAGACTACTCGTGCTGTTTCAGGAATAGACTTTGAAGAAGTTGAAACTCGCAGTAGCACATGTTCTGAGTCACTGGCACTCAGGTGAGAGAGGAATTGAACACACTCAAGGAAACGGACCCTAAAGACAACTCAGACTTGCCATCCAGATGTGCTTATGTGTCTTCTACTCCACCAGGCAACCTTGGAAACCTTGGGGATCTGGTAAATAGTCTAAGACTTGACTTTTTGCCTTTATCCTCGACATAAATATCCCCCCTTTTACAGTGCTTTGTAATAGCCTTGCTTGAAGTGTATTAACCCTTGGGACATAAGGAGGGAAGCAATGTGTCCAGTGACAAGCAACAGCCTGGGAGCAAGGGCAGGAAGGGACACCCATCCCACCCCAGCAATGTACCCAACACCCTCATCACCTCCCAGACTTCCTATACCATCACCGGGCACTTCACATCACGTCCCAAAAAACAGGCGAGCTAACCACGGCCTGAGGATGCCACAACACACAGGATCAGCAGCTTGGACCAGAGTCAAGATTTTCTGCAGCAGCTGTGACTTCAGACACCCAACGTGCGAGGGGTCTGCCTTTCAGAGAACAAGTGCAAAACACATGAAGCTTGAGGCACCCTCACTCAGTTACCATAGACTTACTGCACCATCCCGTTCCCTGCCTTTAATAACTGCTTTATCACGGGCCACAGGAATACTGATCAACCTGCTAAACTAATATTTACAGTTTCACAACCCTCCAAGCTGTCAATCTGTTCAAAATGCATCTAAACAAGCTAACTGCTTTTCATACACACCTCTGCTTAATGCCAACTATTCCCAAAACACAGATTTCATTTGCAACCAAACACTTGAGACTGCTGGCTATTGCGCAGAGATCACCGAGCGTCACAAGGATGCACGTTGTCTCGTTAGGCTGTCATACAATCCTCATGCCATCTTAAGTCTTATTCTTAGAAACCGGGAGCAGGATCTATTTGATCTGCCTGAGCAAAAGCACTTGGAACAATCTGTGACTCCTCAATAAAAATAAAGGTAACAAATTATTTGTAATAAATTTATTTTATATGTTGATTTACAGAACTAAATTGAACATATAACAAACAGCACCAAGCCAGTGAAATTTATTCTACAAAAACAAGTTTAATACAAAAAGATGACTGCAATGCCTGACTCTTCACTTCTGGATTTGGACAGTTAAAAAAAGCTAACCCAAACCCCACAAATATTTTAAGAAGGCTTAAGAACGTAGGCACCAGTGTTTGCAAAAATTTCTACGGCAGCAGTGACGATCTTGTTACAACATTTTAGAAGAATCACTTCTAAAGAAAGCCTTCACTTTATCCCCTATATTATTAACGGTGGAAGAAGCTGGTCATTGTCTTGAAGACAGCTGTTGAGTCTCCTCATCTATTAAAATACCCTACCTTTGCAACCAAAAAGAAAATATGGGGTAAGAGTCAACTCCACACAGGATATTTCCCATTTAATGGAAAAGACCTCCCGGTGTTTTCTTCCTGGAGAAATCTGCTCTCTCCACTCATTTTGTTTGATGACCACGAGCAGGAGGTATGTAAGGAGTCTCTGCAGTCCTTCCACAGCAGCCTGTGGGGTGCATAGGTGGAAAACCCCACTAAAGCCAGCAGTGGGGTGGAGAAATGCAGACTTCATTCCGGGAGGTGAGCAGGGACTGGCACAAGGCACCCACCTTGTACGTGGCATCACCAGCCTGCAAAGCGGGGAGCAGGGCTTCGGCAGCCGTCCTAAGCCAACCCAGAGCCTGGAGAGAAAGCTCTCCGTGCACCCAGCCTCAGAGATGAATGCAAGCATTCACACTGTACCTGTGATGCTAAGGAGAACAACATCCACTGGTTACACGGCTTCAAATCAAGGCTGGCTTCTCTCTGCAGGTTTTACTAGCTTATGCCAGACACGAATTTGGCCCCTGCTGTCTCAGTGGTGAGCTGGACAGCTGTTTTACAATATTGGGAAGAGTAGATTAGCAGTATCTCTGCCTAGCCTAAACTGCCACACACTGGTGCTATTTTCTTTGAAACAAACACTTGTTTGCTGGACATTAAAAAGAAACTTAAGTAACCAAATGATTATAGATACAAAATACGATGCCTGCAGCACGAACAGAGGATTGATCGCTGCTCCTTGTACCTATTGTGAGGCTGCAGGAACACTGACTTGGCAATTCCTGTACTGACACTCCACACATGGTACATCTCTGCTCTGACACACAGCACACACATTGCAGCTGCCCAGGATAAACATGTATATTCAGCCCTAAAAGCCCTTCCAAAGCTGCTCTTTAATAGCCCATGAAGCAGTCCCTTTGGCTGTAGCCACAAGAAAGCGCTTTCTGAAGCTTCCTATATCCTTTATTTTCCACCCAAATTCCCCCCGCCCCCCAGAAATCATAAAGCACACAGACTGCAGACTTAAAAGGTGTAACAGGGTGACAACCGCTCCTCCATTCCACGCAACCCAGCCCAAAGCACCAAGGCACGTCAGACTGCCCTCCCTGTAGGACTACCTTCACCTGACTTTTCCCCCTCTCCCCCATTTTTAAAGGGTGAAGCAGACACATTTTCCTCGCTAGGAAGCAGCAAGTGCCTTCTCATCACTGTTTTTGTACTGATAAAAACAAATTCTAACAAAATGCGTCTTAACTGCCACCCTAATGTTTCCATGGGAAATGTTAATCTTCTTTAAACACATTCCCTGATGGACGTTGCCACCAGTTGGCCTTTGCAGAATTGAGGTCAAATTTTAAACACCTAAGCTTTGTCAGAGAGATCCTAAGTCCCTCAATATTAGGTATACTTTTTTTTTTCTTTTTATCAAGTTGTTCTAGGTTTGCTTGCCTACGGAAGCCAGATATCTGCTGGAAGGCTAACTTTGGTGCAATTCTAGCTTCCCACCAGCTCAAGTCCATCTTCTTTCCAAGCCAATATTATTGCCCTGAATTTTTGCGTATGAAGATTTTCAGAAAGAAGAGCAAACAGATACGTGCAATCCCCAACCCTAGGAGATTAGGACCGTGACCTGCTCTTTCCCACCACCAGAGAAGGGACTGTCCCCTTGCAGAGGTCCATATCAACGGTTGCTCAACTTCTGCTCCTCTTCAGTGCTCTGAATCCGACACGTAAGAAGGCTGAGTCCATCTCCACACAAGCATATCTTCTCCTGCTACTCTGTGCGACTCTGTCTGAATCCGTGACTCATTTGAAGCCAGAAAGTCCACAGCTCTCTCCCAGACCCGCTTCATCTTTTTTCTGCAATAAACAGCACCAAAAAGAAAATAAATTAGAATCATATCCTCATCTTGCTTTCCTGCTTACAGAAATCGTGGCTGCTGATCAAGCTACTGCTAGCTGCCTCCTGTTCCCTGTGCAGACAGTAAAGGAGACTAAACCAGAATTCTGGTTTAGAAGCGATTTCAGGCCAGGACATGAAAACACACGTCCTGCCTTGGGGGGTAAGACGAGACCCTCTCTCAGTACCAGTAATTGATGACTGCCCTGAATTTCAAGCTCAATTTGTATTGCAAAGGGACGTGATTAGCAAATTGCCCTCAACCCTTCCTGCATGCAGAGAGATCTCAGACCAGGGCGGACAAACTGAAGTTGACCCCAGTTTTGAATCAGCGTCTAGTAATTCTGGGCACCACACACACGGAGATTGGTTCAAACAGCTGAAATAATTCCTTTTCCTACTAGCGGTATCGTGACTGATAAAGGGTGAGAATGTTTAAGACTTCGCAGCACACACAGCATTCTGTGCCGTTAGAGAACAAAGTAGCTCCATTTAACCAAAACTCAAGAAACATTCCTGCAGAGATGAGCAAGTGGCATGTAAACCACTGAGAACCAGGCTGCAGCCCTCTGGCCCCACCGCCATGGAGCAACTACCTCAACCACAATTCATTTTTGAAAAAGCACCAAGTCCAGCCATCTCACTATATCTCCCTTTCAAAGCTACCCAACTCGAACTGGTAACTTTTCAGGCGGCAACATACACAACCACTTCAGAAGAGCCCAGTACCCTATTCAACTCATGGTGGGAAGGTTTGTTCTGAAAAGCACAGCACCTGTCTGGAGAATAAGGTACGAAGGCTGAGAAAGAGGATAGCATCCTACACACATTAGATGAAGCAGAGAAAAATCAGATGCTCCATACCCAAGCAAAACAAAATCCAATTACTGTTTGATAGAACAATGACAATACACCTGTGTGACCACACAAAATATCAGCCCAAGGACTGTCACTTTAATCTGCAGCAGGTTAAGACATAGCCTGAATTATGTCAGAATCCTTTATAAACTGAAAGGCCAGACAGACTCTTCTTGCAGTCCAGCTTCCCATCAATTGTCTGCTCATGGTCCGTTGCCCCGTAACTGCCGTTTTTAGCTGAGCTGAATAACATCATGCTGACAGCCCTCCTTAATGAATAAAACTCAGCTCACCTGCTTTGAGGAGGGATGAGGCTGTCCCGAACATGGAAAATGCCGACATAGGGGTAACGTTCCAAATTCCGTTCCCATTCCTTATAGTGATCCTGGACAACAGCTGGAAAGAAGGACGACAAAATGGTGAGAGACTTCAATATTGCAGAGAAGAACAGGGCTACTTGCATTTACACAACTATTGGATTCTACCTATGATCTTCTTCACCATTTCATACATGGCTTGTTCCTCCTCCTCCATCTTCCGCCAGCGATACCTAAGGAAGATCAGGATCCCCCAAAGAGTTATCAGACCTAGAAGAATAAAAACAAACGGAATTCAATAACTGACAGATGTGTACTTGCTGGATGCTAGCAGTTTTACTTCTGACACTGCCTCTCCCCAGAAGCAGCTTTTACTCCCTGCTACCCAGAGCTGCTTGGAACTGAATCCAATTAATTCATTTTGTTCACCAGTGCAGCTGCACCCCACAAAAACCTTGGTACTGACAACACCTGCAGCACAAGACCATGCATGCATGTGGGAAGAGGTGGTCGGGAAGCCTTCTTCCCCCACACCAGAAACCTCAGTACAACCACAGGGCTTCAATTCTCCAAGTCCCAGAGCTATCTCTTTGCTAGAGGCCTCCCCCATAATAATCACTTAGGAAGACTGTCAAGCTCCACTGCTCCAAAGATAGCTGCTTGATAAGGAAATAAAGCCTGGGGCTCCAGCGCCAGCCCGAATTTCAGGAGATCTATATTGAAGGTTTAGCACTGACAAATGCCCCCGTTGTGACACGAGCTAACTTTAGTATCTCAGTCTCTACAATAAACAAAACTACCCCCTTTCACCCCCACCTTGTCTGGCTAGATTATAAACTCTTATAGTCAACACTCATCTCTCGTTATCACCTCGCTCAGTAAGACCTCTGTCTTAGCTGGGGCATGACAGACTATTCCAATAAAATCTCTAACACTGAAATGCTACAAGTCATTATTAAAGAGGCTAGAAGACTTCGCAGCTTAGTGCAAGAAAAGAAAGAAAAAACGCATCTTTTAGGTAGGTTAACATACTTATTTTGCAGACCATAGTAATGAGTACTTGAGGAATACCCAGATAGCTAATCAGCTTGCTGATTTAAAGTAAGTGTTAAGCACTCACAGCACAAGAGCAGGTCTACAGGTCTCCCTCTGCTGCCAGAACAAAGGTTAATTAGAAATTAATGCATCAGCAGATTTATTTCACCTCTGTTAGTAATTTCATATGGCTGGGAAAACGTGCGTGCGCACAGGTTCATCTCTACAGCTAGCAAGGGGACATGTTGATTACTAACACCAACTACTTACTCCAGAAAAACAGGAAAAGGTTCATAATGGCAGTGACCACTGCCCGACGGAAACGGCAGCCGAGCCCCATCTGAGGATAGGCCGATTCGAGACAGAACACTTCCTCCACTTTGGTAACTGGCTCCGAAAGGTCTCTGCCTTTCAACCTGATGGGAAAAGGCAGAAAATCTTCACAGAAGAGAGCAGACACTTCAATTGCAGTCTTTAATCAAGACACAGAGAACACAGACTACAGATGCAGTAACTCGTTCCATATACCACACAGAAAATACATCAACATCCTTGCAGCTCCTCTTTCCAGAACATTTTGGGACTGGCTGCTTAGCAAGGAATGGATATGGCTTTAGAAAAGGCAGCAGGGCTGGAACTCCCACTGGTAAACTGAAGTCTCCCTCTGCAGACTCTTTGACAGCACCTCTCAGCGTGCAGAAGATTAAACTTTAAATTGGATTCCCACCTCCCAGCACAGAGAAATGGAAATGTTTACTGAGTCACTCATCAGCAATTGCAGAGAGAGCAGTTGAGGGAGACTGCAAATGTCCGTGGAGGTTGCGCTGTTTTCCTCAGTACAGATGAGCGTAAACAGTTTAGCTAGAAAAGTGACAAAGCATCAACTGTATCTGCAGTGAGAAACAGACACACCCTCGGAAAGCATTCATGGCAAAATCGATAACACATCCTCCTGCAAAATCACTTCTACACACCTGCTGTGCTACCCGATACGCTTTTAACTCACCTCTTTATATACAGATCTACACTGATGTGGTTTCCTTCTTAGATACTCTTAGCCAACAGGCATCAAGTAATCCAAGTGAGAGCCATCAGATTCAGAGGAATTGGACTAAAAGGGGGTTTTATTTTTTTAAGCTACAAATTCATTCTAGGTTTGCAATGAATAACCTATTAGACAAAGACATTTTCTCAATTTACTAGTGCACAGCTCACAAACTGCTGACAGCTTGTATTTGGTTACTGGATTCTACAGTAGCTGGAGACACACAGTTGTTTCTCACCCCCTTGTCTTATTTACAATCCAAATTCCATGAAAATATTTAAAATATGCAGCAGAATCACCCAATGCAGAGCTCATTTTCAGTTCTGCCTCTCAGACTAGCACCTAGAAAAATAATCTCATGTAGCGTTTGCTGAAAATGCCACCCGCAGGTTTTTAAGGATGCTGAACGCTCATTCTGCACGCTATGCAGACTTCGTGAAAGTGGATCCATTCAGCGAACAGCCGGCAGAGTTGCTAATTATGAAAATCAAAAAATGGGAGTATATTGTATCACACGGCTCCTGACATGAGCAGTGCTCCTGCATAAAAACACGAATTTGAAAACTCTGGATCCCAGCCCACCTACAAATCCAAACCTGTCACTAAGGAAACTATGTCCTGTCCTGGGAGTTTGCCACACACCAATAATCAAAGCAGTAGACACTGTCTGATCCTTAGATCACAGCAGCAGCTGCAGGAATTTTTTAGAGAAAATCAAGCAGTGGGAATTCATACAAGCTTATGCCCACCAACTCCAGCGTTACTACTGTTACAATTCATTTAATCAGGGACACATTTAGCAATGTTAAAATGCAAACAAATGTTAGACTTCAGAGTTAACACAGACTGGAAGCAGCCCACACTTCCCAGAGGAAGATAATAATGTCTGCGGACTCTGGATAACAGTCTTTCATTAGGTTATGGCCTGAATGATGTACTTTTTACCTGAAAAAACCCTAGTATTTCTGCCATTTCTCATGTACTGAAGAGACTGCTCCCAAGAAACCCAAGAGAAAAAAGGCCCACCAATGACCAACCAACACCCTATATAGTCAGTCAGGCCATCCATTTTAGTATGTACTGTGTGTTCTGCCAAAAAGACAACAGACACTGAAGAAAAGACACCATTCAATAATCCATTTTCCTCTCCTCTTCATTGGGACTTGCTCCAAAGGATCCCAAAGCACGGGTGATGTTACCTACTGAAGAGAGTGCTTTGCTGTCCAAGAAACCTTTTGGTCAAAGGACGCAGCTCCATGCACTATTGAAGCTCTGTCTACAATAACTGTACTGAAGAAAAGGTATCTTGGGAAAAGTGAGTATATGGGCAAGTTTAACAAGAGTACAGCAGTCGCAGAACTGTGGGCAGGACACCAGGACCACCACTTCTAAACCTTGCAGGAAGCACAACATAACTCGATAGCCATAAGCAGCCCTGACCTCAGATTTACATCTCATCTGCAAGACAGTGCGTTCATGAACGCAATGTCCCCCAGCGCAAAGGCTGGGAAACAGACTCCCAAGGAATGAGCTCAGTTACCAATTTTTGCTGCAGGGCTGTACTTGTCATTTGGAAGCTTGCCCAGCAAGCACTGACAAAGCCAATCCCGGATTATCTTCCGAAATCTAACGAGGTACGGGAGCTTTTAGGGCACACCACAGAGGATGTCAAATTACATATCAGCCAACAACGAGAAACATAACTTTGACACAGTGGGCTTCCACTTACCATATTCCTAAATCCTTGTTACTGTTTAGTATCCAGTGCAAGGCAGCTTCAAACTTCTGTGGGGAACTACCGGTTATATTCTGTTCAAAAGAATCCATAAGAAGATTAGTTCTCCATTCATTTAAGATAACATTCATTTAAAATAACATTATTTCATTACAGTAGTGGGAGAATTCATTCTATACGGTCTGTCCCTAGGTTAATTCTAATCATAATTCTGCAAACTGGAGGAAGGAGAACTAAATCTGAAGGTCTGTCTGGACTAAAGTCTTCTGACTATGGTAGATGATGCATGAAGCACTCTGTAAAATAACACTATCCCAGACTGTTAAGACTAACCACTAAATACAACATAATCTTACTGACAGTTTACCATGAAAGAAATGGAATGCTAGATCAAAGCACTCTGTCTTCTGACACTTTGGGGTATAGAAAAATCCTTCTTCTGCCCAGCCCTCAATCCGGGGAAATTTCTGGTTTCAGAAGACTGATGACTGTGGTGAAACAACAAACCATTAAGTTAGATTTACAGGGGCTGAATCAGAGATGTAGGAGATTACTTTCAAAAGAACTGCTGAGAACAGGACTGGCCAAAGGGGAAGCTAGAAATATGGGAAAGAATCAAAACAGGATGAGGAAGTAAAACAGATGGTGAATTGCTTTAGTATCTATTATTTATTGCTTTATAAGAGACTAAGCACTACGTTATAACAATAGCTGTTCACAGCCTACTCACCACCACGTGATCCTTCGCTTCACTAACCCAAATGCATTTGCTTTTTAGATTCTCAGGGTTTCCGCATTCAAAATTACCTGGTAAAAAAAAGTCAAATAGAAATAACGTTTTGAAAAAAAGCCCTCAAACAATTCAGAAATACACTGAACTGCCTGGAAGCACTATCCTTTAAAATCGGCTATAGCTCTGGGCAAAATGATTACAAGGTAAGATTTATACTGCAGGCAGGTAAGATTATGACTATTAATAAAATGCTCAGCGACTGCATATAGGTTGGATAAGGGCAATCAAACCTCATGCTTCAGTGTGTGAGCTACTCCACACAGAATGAGGGGAAAAAAATACTGTTTCTCCCTCTTGCAGAGTACATAACCACCTCTCTGACATAATGCCCTGCAGAGGGGCTCCTTCCATCAGGTATCAAAGACTGTGGTGTTGGAGTTAATGATCAGCATTCAAAATGCTTCTAAGGAGCCTAAATCACAGCTCTACCTTTTAGCCAGGCAGAGAAATGCTGGCGAGGAACTAAATCTTCTAAATCTTGTTTCACAAAGTTGACTAAACAAATGTGCTGAGAGACTATGTAAAACTGGTGGAAATTCTGCAGGTGCTGAAGTCTGATTTGAAAAGATTTAGAAATTCTGTGAAGCTTAAGTACCTAAAGGCGTCAGCCTTGTTGAGGTCTGAAATCTAGAAAATGGAACTGAAGCACTTTTACTGATTAATACTGTTATACATCTTGCTGAACAAGTTTCTACTCACCCACTGAATTTCTAGCAGCCTTCTCCGTCACAAAATACTAGTTATGAACCAGATTTGCTCATACACAGTAGAAACTGGCTGAACTACTGTGCTCGGTTAGCTCCTCAGCTGAGAGACTGTTTTACTCTGTACTGAGAAAAAATTGAGGCACTCGCATAATCACCTGCCACATTTCAGCAGAGAGCTGGCAATTTCTTAAGTCGCTTTAACTTTATTTGTAAGAACACATCAGCTTACACTTACTGGCTCTGAGTGTCTTGAAGACAATTTCAAGATGCTGGTAGAAAAGAACCATAAAACTGAGTATTTCTACCTCATATTCCCAATATATCAAGTGCAAATAAGGACCACTCCGCACGAGCACAGTGATATGAGTGCACTACCTGAGCGCTATTCAGAATAAACACATCTTTTTCTACTTTTCTATTACCTGACTTTCTCAGAGCTCTTCAAATGGAACTGACTGTTCCATAAACCCCTCTCTTCAAACTGAGGTTAAAAATGTCCAGACAGCTGTGAGAGGCAGTTTGCTGAATGCTCCTAAGTGTTTTATAATGACAATTGGAACTTACCAGCTTGTATGGACAAGTAGTTGTACAACTCGTGCAGCACGTTCATTATTATGTCCCTCTGTTTAGCTTGACAGAACTGAAAATCAGAAACAGGTAACAAACATGAATAGACCGGCAGCAACAGGACAGTGGTCAGACTAGCTAAAAATACCAAATCAAAATACCAGCAGTGGGGTTTGGCTCAGTCATGCACCACTAGTTCAAATTAAACACAACTGCAGCAAAGATCTATAGTTTCTGAATCAAAAGCGAGCTAGCACACTCTCTGAAAATGCCACTGACTCCCCCCAGCCCACAGCCCAGACAGCACCACTGGACAGCCCATCTGACCGGCCAGAGATGGATTCTTTGCCTCCAGAACATCACAGGAGACTAACCATAACTCTCAATCCAATACGAAATTTTCCTCTCTCCTAATAATACATTACAATAAAAGAAAAGGGGCTGTACAAACACTTTATGATGGAGTTCAGGGAATTAGTTGGATTAAATCTTGCATTGTTAAAGCTGAACACAGCTTTATTGCCAACCAATATCGCTTCTGTTACAACTATTAAAGAAACTGATTCACATAACTGGGAATGTAAATTTTTATCTTTCGGAGTCTCATATAGAGTCCTAATTTAATCTGGCCCATTAATTCCAACTCATCAAGTCACAATTTTTCTGTAAAACGATAGAACTAATAATTTTACAGTGATACTGATATTGGTGGAAGCTACCTAGAATAATTACTCTTCTGTGAGAATCCCCTATACTTGAACATAAATAAATATATGCTTACATCATCCGTTCTTTTGTCACAATCCACAGGCAAGAGATTAACTACGAGAGAAAAGGGGAGGGCAAGTTAGCTGGCTGCAAAACAAAAGCTTTGATCAAGAAAGTAATTATCTTTTTAAAAGAAGGCTCTACTTTAAAGCCTGATTCTGCCATTCTTAATCTCACTCTACACAGTACCTTGCTATGCAAATAGCGCATTCAAAGCGCTGCTTTGGTAGGCAGCACTGAAAGCAAAACAAATAAAACGGGTGCAAATGATGAACCCTGTTCAGCTGGAAAGTAAAAACTAGGGTCTGAATGTTTTCACAGCTCCTGTTTCAGTAGATGTTTCACGCTCCTTTACTGCCCACTGCTTTGCACTGATCTTTTACAATCTAGTAATGCCATTCGCTGCACGCCATGGTCACCTGAAATATCATGGTGGTAACAGGGATTTAAATCAAGCCTCCTCAAGGCAAAAGCAGAGGATTTATTTTAGTTGGAGCTGTTAGCTCTGCAGATTATGGCCTCTGGTTTAACAGCTCCCTCCCGCCCTGACAACTGGATATACACCGGCCACCGGTCCAACATGCAGTACTTTCTAGCAATATTAACTACCTGAGAATTTCAAGTATTTGCAGCTGTGCTGCAAGATTTCTTGCTTCAAAATACCATTGGATTCAAAATATCTAACAAAGTTGTAAAGGGTGCATCAGAAATTCAATGACATTGGACAGTTTTATTCTGACTTTGAGAAAGCAGGAAACAGCTTTCCCAGAAGTGCACAAACACCTACAGGCACAGTGTGCCAAGTTTCAGGACTCGCACCTTCCCAACCACACCCCAACCCCCTTCTTCTTTCAGTTCAAAGCCATCAAATGACAATATTTCCATCTGCTCTAGCTAGGGAACTCTGCTTTAAAAACCGTATGACGGCGAAGCCCCTTTTCATTTCTCATTGAAGCTCTGCCACGCTTGAAGTGCCGAAGTACCAATTCAACCGCTGCACTTCTCACGTGGCCAGGATAAAGGCCACAAAGGCCGTGCTTTGCAGAGGCTAACATTAAAACACATAATGGGCAATTACACAGACATTATGTTACACAATGGACAATCATAAAATACATCCTTGGCCTAGCAGG
>NW_009219199.1:17472-18026 GCF_000690835.1 Fulmarus glacialis
GGTTTTGAAGAACCGAAGGCCAAACCCATTTGAAAAAAAGCACACACTTGACTTACTTTCCATGCCTAACAAGGTTTCCCATGGGCAAGGGGAGATGGAAATGGGGACAGAAGCGGAGATGTCAGGTTACGGCAATGAGAATGATAAATGTGATGGCAATGGAAGTAATAAAGGGAAAGCAGAAAAGAAAGGTGAAGAATAAAGTTTATAAACAGGATTAAACAGCACGTACAGTTCTCCTCCCTCCTGTCAAGCCAGCCTGACCCAATCATCTTCACCACGAGGATGCCCAGAAAAATCATCAGCAGCACAAAACTGGCGAGGCAAAGGAACTGGGAGAGGTAGTATTCGAGGCCTTTGCCCTTTCCTTCCGTCTGCTGCTTGGGGGCTGACCGCAACAAGTGAGTGCGGGAGGTTATTCCCTGTCCTGCTCCTGACGCTTCCCACCGGTTCCCCGAGGCCAGCCCCGCATCGCTCGTAGCCCTCCATGGGAACCGCCGGATCAACCCCCCTCCCCGGCTGCCGGGGTTCAGCTCCCTGTCTGCCTCCTTCCG
>NW_009219199.1:18128-18551 GCF_000690835.1 Fulmarus glacialis
AGACCCCCCCGAGGTGTCCCAGTGGGTGCTGGATATCACCTTGCTTTCCTGCCTCCATGAGCTATTAGAGGAGAGCCCCCTCCTTTCCCCTGCTGTCTCCCACTGAGCTCGGGAGCTCTGCCCCCCAGTTCCTCCTCCTGACATGCCCCAATGGCTCCTGGACTTCAGATCCCCACTCTCATCGTTGGAAAAGGGTTTGGAGCTGAGCCCCCCGCTCCTGCCTGTGGCAGTACCCCAGGAGGATGGGGAGCTCAGCCCCCCAACCCCATCCAGGGATGTCCCTGACCCAGCCCTGATGCCGAGCCCCCCACTTCTCTCTGCAGACGTGCTCCACTGGGATGTGGAGTCTGATCCCCGAAACCTGTCCAGGGTTGGCCTCAACCCAGCGCTGAGCCCCCCACTTCTCTCTGTTGACGTGCCCCA
>NW_009219200.1:0-27675 GCF_000690835.1 Fulmarus glacialis
AGGGTTGGGGGGTGAAGGGGGACATTACTGGGGCTGTCACAGGCTGAGGTCAAGAGGAACCGGCTGGCGTTATCGGGTAAGTGAGGGAGAGGAAATGCTAATTCCAGTTCTGGGAGAGCATGTAGGGGAGCACCCTCCTTAGGGTGCGTGGGGCTTGGTATGCTCGGTGGATAATGCTCGTTCTGGTGGCCCGCTGCTGTCCTCTCCAGCACACGTGCATGCAGGGTTCTCATGCAGCAAAGAGCTTGGTTTTCTCCGTGGCAAGAACCCCTTTGCTGTTAATGCCATACCGTGTTGAGATGGTGAAGCGTGCTGGCTCATCCGAGCTGTCTGCAATTTCTGTTCCTCCTTTTTCCTGTGCTGATGCTGGAAGTGCTCTGTGCTCTGCTCAGGCACCGCAGCCTCTGGCTGGACTTAAATTCCTGTATCCCTCTGTTTCACATGTTCCTCTCCATTAATTTCCACTCTGGCCCAAGGCTGACTTCATATAGGTTTCCTCCCTCTTCTCTCCTGCCAGGTGCTGAGAAGATGGCCTCCCCAGGTGCCCCAGGAACCCGCATGACATCGACAGTCAGTATCAACATTTCTACCCCTTCCTTCTACAACCCGCAGAAGAAGTTTGCACCTGTGGTTGCCCCTAAACCCAAGGTGAACCCTTTCAAGGCTGGGGGTGCGTCAGAGTCATCGCTGCCCCCACCTCCTGGAGCTGGCGCCCAGCGTGCTCAGATGGGGAAGGTGGGGGAGATTCCATCAGCATCCATGTCCCTGCTGGTAGAAGGTGAGTGAGGGCTGGCGTGTCTGATGTGAATCTGCATTTCTAAATTCTCAGGGTGTGAAGTCTGTAACTGGGGTTAACATGAGAACAGGGCCATAACTGCTGTAAGTGAAGGATACTCTTGCTGTAGAGGCTGGCAGGTTCCAGAATGAAATAAAACGATTGTAAAGAGATCTCAAAATATGTAGAATCTCTATTAGGAAAGGATTCAGGAAGGCAATCCTGCATTGCACTGATGCTGGAGGAATGCAATGGATTTTTCATAGTATTCCCTGAGTGCATAATTGTGTAACTGCAGTCAGTTTCTGGCCAGCATGTATGAGAGCAAATATCTTGCAGGGAAGGTGACCCTGATGGTGATGAATCATGCTATCCTCCTCCTTTTTGATTCATCTAAGCTCAAGTTGGTTGTCTCTGACTGTAGAGATCCTTCTCGTGGACTCTGCAATTGCCATCTTTGCTGCTGGAGATGGGGAGGAAGAAATAATTGCATTAAAAAAATGGTAGAAGCTATCATAAACAGGAAGTGAGACTTAGAGTTTGTATGGCTTGTAGAGTTTTACACTTTTTCCTAGTGGTTTGGGTTGGGTGTGTTTTCCTGTGAAGAGTGACTTCTTGCTTTAGTGTGGTTTTCTTTTTCTTTTTTTTTTTTTTTATTTCCTGTGGTGGTGGGGTGGTTTTTTGTTTTGTTTTTTGTTGCTTGGTTGTTTTTGTGTTGTCTAAGAAGCAGAAAGTTCCTGGTTTTGTGGCTCCCTAGTTGGAACTGATCAGCGTGGGGCCACCGGAAAATTCCCTGGGGACCTCTTGCTAATGCTTGATGCAGCATATTATCCCAAGAATTTATCAGGGTGCACCTCAGTCGGGACACGTGTGTTCAGATAATGCTAACTACTGTTTTAAATTTCTTTCCTTTCACTGTCTAGGATAGACTGTGCAACGCTGATGTTTTCTAGGTTAGCATGTTAAGTTACTGGGCAGCTGACCTGATGGTAGGAAAGCTGGTCCTGTGCTCAGAGGAGACAAATTATTAAGCCATTTTTTCCATTTCTTTAGTCACAAGGGCCTCAGCGTGTTGGTGCTTCTGTCTCCTAGAATTGTACCGGCTAACTCTGGTGACCTTTTTCTCATATGTTGTTGGCTGGAATCTTGTGTCTATAATCCAAGGTCCCACCTTAGGCTTTACGATTTTCTGCTGCAGTTGTGTGGATTAGGGATGTGTCTGTCGGAAGGTCTCAAACTGACACAAATACGTTACCTGAAGTACGCAAGTAGGCAGGTGGATGTTAAAAATTATTTTTCAATATACAGTGCGAGTGGAGGATTGTGTGTTGTTTGCTCCACTTCTCCCTTCCTTGTAAAGCTTATTATGGAGCAACTAACCTGACAGAAAAGATCAGCAAAAGAACCATTCGGCTTAAGCTGCTGTGTAACAATCAGGCGAGGACTGCCAGCAAGTACAGATGAACCACCAAAACTCAGTCATGAGAGAAATGCATCTGATTTGATCCTTCTCTGATGTATCTCTTCAATCCTTCTCTCCATTTCCTATACGTTCCCCAAACAAATAGTAGTATAACATAAAGCCATAGCAATTGGTCTCTTTGTCTTAAATGACAGGATGGCTAGGTTAATATTGCTGTAGGAATGTTATATTTAGTATTGATCATGCTATAAATCTGGTATAGTAACTTTGTGGGGAACTTTTTTGTTCGGGTGAATAATTCATAAAACGGGCTTTTAGTGGATCTGAAACAATGTGAGAGCAGACAAGGACTTCGTTTCTGCAATATTCTTTATTGTTTCAATAAATCAAAAGGCAAGCGTATAGAAACTTTATCCCAAACTGTACTTTCAAAGAAAAAGTACCTGCCTAGTATTACTTTCCCCCCCCCTGCAGTATTTCTGTGGCACAAGAAGGCTTGAAAGAGATGCTGCATACCAGTGCAGTTTATGCATTCCACTGGCTAATAAGATTTCAGCTTTCATTTTCTGAAAGAGCAGTATCATCTCCCTTAGGTTACAGATGAGAAGTCATTATAAAGTCTGTTGACAACAGCTGCATATAAAGATGAGACAATTCGATTACTGCTGTTAAAAGTTGCACATGGAGTAGCAGGAGTGAAAAACATGGTCTTTCACCCTACTGCTGGTTGGGGCTAGCTAGGAAGAGGTGCGGATGCCCAGAAGAAGGGATGTGGAAGTTATGTCTCCCTGTCTTCAGTGTTCTTTGCTGCTTGGATGATAAGAAGACATGGTGAAGGGAAGAGGATTCACATTTATTTGACTGCGTTGTAGTAGAAAATGTCTCTTTTTGCCTGTTCTGCATCTCTGGCAAATATGAATAGGTGGAAGCAATGAGGTTTTCTTCTAGGAGATTGAGGCACTCTGGTGCTTTTCAGCCTGCTTAAAAGGGTTCTGGAAAATTTCTCATGTCCTGATCTGCATTGGGTATGGGGACGTTTTAGCCTCCAAAAGGAAAGCTGTTTTCATCTCCCAGAAAAATAAAGCAGTTTCAAAGATTCCTCATATGCATAAGGGGTAGTTGGTCCAACTTGCGCCCCCCCGCCCCTTATTTCTTATAGTGCTTACTAGCCAGCTGAAGGTGCTAGCTTATTTTCCTGTAATAATGCAGGCTCTTCAGCGTTCTGGGTTGTCTGCTGGCGTTCCTTCTAATGGTGCTCTGTATTCAGCAATCTGAGCCAGTTACTGGCGAGAGAAGCATATGGTAGGGACCAAAGAATGAGAGGAGGAGTGGGAAAGGGCATAGCAAGACATGTTTCCCAATTATACAATAACTATTCTCAGAGACTAATTGCAGTAGCTACTGAGGAAAGTTTATATGATAGCAAATAGCTTTGGGCAAGGTGAAAGCCGGCCTGTGGAGGTCAGTTGTCCTTGATGGGTGCTGGGGTCTCGGGGGTACAACAACTACTTGCTGTAATACCTTCAAGACCCCTCCTCGGGTTTGTACTGGCTAAGAATAAGAAGTGATCCAAACTTGCTTTTATTCTCATTCTTCCCCATAGAGCTGCCGCTGCCACCTCCTCCCCCACCCGGAGAGGAGGCAAGTTTCTCCTCAAACTGTGCTTTTCCCCCACCCCCACCACCCTTTGAAGAACCTTTTCCACCAGCCCCAGAAGAAGTTTTTCCTTCTCCTCCTCCTCCTCCTCCACCGATGTTTGATGAAGGGCCTGTGAGCAAGGTACCTGCCCCACAGGTGAGTGAGATCAAGGGAAGTTTGTTGTGATGCTCTGTGAGGTGGGACAGCTTCTCACTACTCTCTGAACTCGGCAGCAGGAAGCCCTGAGATCTCGGAAAGCAGAAAATGCAACCACCCCATGGACCAGCGTAGGTTAGGGTCAACTGGCTGGGCTACAGCTCTGCAGATGAAGGACCATGGGGTTCCTGGTGGACAGCGAGTTGAATGTGAGCCAGCAATGCACCCTTGTGGCAGTAAAGGCCAACCGCATGCTGGGCTGCCTTCAAGAGAGTGTAGTCAGCAGGACAAGGACAGTGATTATTCGTCTCTTTTCGGTGCTAGTGAGGCTGCGTCTTGGAGGACTGTTTCCAGTTGGGCTCCCCAGTATAGTAACCCCAGAGGAATACTGAACTAGATGCAGTCCAGCAAAGGGTCATAGCGATCATTGGGGGTTGGAGCACGTGATGTGAGAGCTGGGTTTCTTCAGCCTGCAGAAGAGGAGGCCAAGGCAGGGATCTAACTGCAGTCTGCAATACCTAAAGGAGGGCTGGAGACAAGACAGATTCTTCTTACTGGGGCACAACAAGAGAACAAGAGACAATGGACACAAGTTTCGACAAGGGAAATTCTTGTTGGACAGAAGAAAAACCTGTTCCCCTCCAAGGGTGGCTCAACGCTGGCACAGGTGCCCAGAGAGGCTGGGGAGCCTACGTCCTCAGGGATGTTCAGAAATCATATGGATAAGGCCCTGAGCGACCTGGTCTAGCTTGGGAGTTAGCCCCACTGTGAGCAGGGTGTTGGACTAGAGACCTCCAGATGTCTTTTCCGACCTGTCTGCGAGTTTCTTTGGGCTGTGCATTTTCCTACTGTTTGTAGACCTTGGAGACTGTGCCCTGTTCATCCTCACGAACTTGCTATCCACTCAAAGCAAGGAGCAGTTCTGTGCTACAGTTCAAAGTGTCGAAATCTGCTATTGTAAAGAGATACTCCCGGTTCTCTGGCTGTTCCTGTAACGTGCTCTGCTCCCTCTTTCCTCATGGATGGTGGTATAGGTACGTGGCAAGATGAGCAGCATTGATCGTGAGATTGACTCACTGTCCGTAATGTTGGATGACATGGAGAAGAATGACCCCTTCAAATCCCGGGTGAGCTCTGCAGAATGTCGCAGGTGGAAGGAGAGATGACTGGTTTGCTGAACGGAGGTAGTGAGAAGGGTGCTACTGAAGATTAAAATGTCTGGATAAACCATAGCAAGAAAGTGTACGTGAAGGACCAGAAAGCATAGATCTTGCAACTTATCAGGACTGCTAAATATGTAACAGTGTGGGAACTCTTAGCATTGTGGGTCTGGGATAGCTGCTGACTTACTGCTATAGACAGCATATTTTCTCTTCCACCTTGCTGATAACTGCCTGTTTCTCTCTGTTGCTTCCCTTTACAGATATCTCCAGGATCCACAGGTTCCCTGGAGAAGTCATCGGCCCCAAAAGCCCCTGTGGAAATACCATCTGCACCCAGAGATACTCCTCATTCCTTTCCTTCCAAATTTACTCCAAAGCCAAGTGGAAGCTTATCTTTCAAGCCCCCTGGAGTGGATTTGACCCCTGCCCCAACCCCATGGGCAGCCCCACAGCAACGCAAGGAGCCCCTAGCGCCAGTCCCTCCACCCCCCTCTCTCCCCCCTGCTCAGACTACCCCTAAATTCACCCCACCCCCTGTTACGGGCTCTCCAAAGTCTGGGTCCAAATCAGGTGCCAGTGTTCCCGTGGCTCCCTCAAACTCTACAAGATACCCTACCTCCCTTCAGACTCAGTTCACAGCCCCTTCACCTTCAGGTCCCTCCTCTCGGCCACAGCCTCCCAATTTCACCTATGCCCAGCAGAGGGAAAGACCCCAAGTGCAGGAGAAGCCACGTCCCACAGAACAACCTGCTGCTGCAAAAGACACGGTAAGGGATAGAGCCACGGGACCAGTGTCTTTGGACAGGCACAGCGTCACTGGGAGTGAAGTTGGAGGATGAGGAGGGAGGGCCTGTCCCAGGCTAGGGGAAGCCGTGACCCATTTGAAAGAGAGATGTAACTAGAGACAGTGGTGGAGAGGGACAGGACTTCTCCTAAAGGTGGAAAGAAGCGAGCACAGTGGATGGCAGATTGTTCCCTAGGGGGAGACAGAGAGGAGAAGCAAACGTGAGAGAAGTAGGTTTATTAGGGACAGGGTGGGAGGGAGTCTGTCTATATGTCTCCTTTGGGATTGAATGTTTCCTCTTCCTGCAGCACAGACCCACAGGCTCCAGTGCAGATCCACCTAGGGGAAATTCCTGTCTGACCATGAAGGAGGTAGAAGAGCTGGAGATGTTGACCCAGAAACTAATGAAGGATATGGAGCATCCGCCCCCAGCAGAGGCTGCTACTTCTGGTGCGTTCCCTCAGTGGACAGCAGTAGGACTAAGACTGTGGTGGGTTTTCCTCTCTCCTAATCGCTTTCTTCTTCCGTTGGCAGAGCTCTGTGGCTTCTGCCGGAAGCCCCTATCGCGAACCCAGCCAGCTGTGAGGGCCCTGGACTGCCTTTTCCATGTGGAATGCTTCACCTGCTTCAAATGTGAGAAGCAGCTGCAGGGGCAGCAGTTCTACAATGTGGATGAGAAGCCCTTCTGCGAGGACTGCTATGCTGTGAGTCACTGGGATGAAAACTGCTGGAGAGAGAGCTGAGCTTGCTGTGGTTGCTCTCTCTTGCTTTCCCTTCCTCCTTCCATCTTACCTGTCTGTGGTGTAGCCTCCCAGGGGTGGGGGATTGGATTAATGTGTCTTACTTGTTTCCTTTGGGCTCAGGGGACCTTGGAAAAGTGCAGTGTCTGCAAACAGACCATCACAGACCGGATGCTGAAGGCCACTGGTAACTCATACCATCCCCAGTGCTTCACCTGCGTGATGTGCCATACCCCTCTTGAGGGGGCCTCTTTTATTGTGGACCAGGCCAACCAGCCTCACTGTGTGGATGACTACCACAGGTATGGAGAGAGCGCGTGCATGTGGTGTCTGAAAGAAGGCAGATTCCCTCACACCTGTTTAATTTTTCTGCAATATGGGGTTGCGTTGCCCATGTGATCTGTTGGACATGAAGTTAAAAATGAGTCAGCAGTGTACCTTGTAGCAATTAAGGTCTTTTCCCACTTAAACTTCTTTGTGATGTATTATTCCTCTGCTGCTAATACTATTGTACGGCAGTGAGAAACCTGCACTGAATGCCATTATAGTGGTCATGGTCTCCTCCATATTTTTGTGGGTTGCAGGAAGTACGCTCCGCGCTGCTCAGTCTGTAGTGAGCCTATCATGCCAGAGCCTGGAAAGGATGAGACAGTGCGTGTGGTCGCATTGGAGAAAAATTTCCACATGAAATGTTACAAGTGTGAGGTAAGCGTGGTGGCCCCACTCCTTCCATCTTTCCCATTCCCATCATCAGCCACAGGGCACCTTTGTTGTTTATCCTGACCAAACACTAAGATTGTTTTGAATGAGTAGGAGCATTTTGAAGCAAGTTCAGAAAAAGATTAGACATTCACAGACCACAGGTCCATGAACAAGGACTATGCAGGGCTGTAGTCTCTACCATCCCTAATACAGCAGCTGTGTATACCAGAGGAACGTGCTAGGATCACAGAAGGGGCTTGCTCTTCCCTCAAAATAGTATCTCCCATTAGCACCATCAGAGACAGAGCAGTAGGCTGTGAGCCATTATCCTGATCCAGTGGAGCATTTCTTACATCCTTGAATGCATTTACCCTGCTGTTGGCTGTCATTGAGTTCCCTCCCTCTTTTCTTTCTCTGTTTAGGACTGTGGGAAGCCCTTGTCCATTGAAGCAGACGAGAATGGGTGCTTTCCACTGGATGGGCACGTGCTGTGTATGAAGTGTCACACTGTTCGTGCCAAAACAGCACGCTGAGGAGCTTGGAGTGGGCATACCTTCAAGACCCCTGCACTCGATACTCTTTCCTTCCCCACCATTGTCCTGTCCCTCTGCCTGACAAGGCAGATTGCTACCAATGGAGACTATGCCAGCACAGTTCTTTACTCATGTAGGATTCACTGCTCCTAGACTTCACTCTGCACACCCACCAAAAAAGGAGCTCTTCGCCTGTTGCCACTTCCTGGCCACAGTGTATTCCAGGCTGGGGGCTATGATCAAGGTGAGTGCAAAATCTCTGTTCCCTTAAGACTCTGGAGGAGAACGACCAGACCTCCACTACCACCTGGTGGAAGTAGCAAGAACGACCTGGTGGCAGGTTGCTGGGAAGAGCTGAGCATTCTTCTGTTCCACGGAGCCAAGAACGATGATTTGATCTTAGAAGGTGGAAGCCTCCATGACATCTCGGCACCACTTCTGTCTTCGATTTTTTTTTTTTTTTCTTTTTTTTTTTTTTTCTTTTTCTTGTGCCACCTCATTATCAGGATGTCTTCCCCTGTCCCCTCCCTCACTTCTGGGTTAGAGTGTGGAGGCAGAACATATTGGGAATCTCTGTTATCGTTGCTGGAAAAAGCTAACCTACTATAGCTTTTCTGTCTCGAATGGACTTTACTGGCTAACTGTCTTGTCACTTTTTTTCCTTAGCCAGATGAAACTGGCAATGTTTGGAATCCTACTTTGTTCCTGAGTTTGGAAACATCATTTTTTTTAAAAATCTTTTTCCCCTCCCCAAAATGAATCATTTCCCAGTGTGGTTTCTGGACAGCCAGGCTGGGCACCAGAGTAGCAAAGCAGTCCAAAGAATGCATGTTTACAAATACAGACCGTCACAAGGACGGGCAGCACGTGGTGAGGAGGCGTCTCAGTGCATGGATGAGGATTCAGCAGACTGAGGAACGTCTCCCTATTCCAATAGAGATTCTTTCACTGCTGTCAGTGAAAGCTGCAGTGTAATTGCAATGTACTGTCTGGCTCTAAGTGTTACTTCACTGAGCCCCATTTCCTGGACTAGAAACTCTCAAACTGAATAGACCTTTTGAATAAGTACACTGTCCAACCACTGTTTGCATTCAGTAAAATGTAGGTTTTTTCCATTAACATGTGTCTGCTGTATTTGTTCAACTACCCATGAGAATTGCTGTCTTAAGCAGTAGAGAATGTGTGTGTAGTTGTTATTCTACCTAGCCTCCAGAGATGACGAGTGTGAAAATGGCCTTTCTCTTTTCACCTCTTGGTCTCCTTTTCAAACTGTTTAGTTTCCTACTTTTCTGTGCCTGAAGAGTAGCTCTCATTTAAAGCAGTGGAAGACTGCATTTCAGTACAGCAAGATTGTAGTCTGCTTGATGGTGTCACTGGGAGGCAAGTTATTACAATCCACTTGCATCAGACTGGAATAAAGTGGTCAATTTGCTTGCTCTGCCTTAGCTATTGCTACTCAGAAAGTGTTTGTGCTTGATGTTTATGGTTTTAAGCATGGTACTGTCTTGGTCACTGCAGGTGAAACTCCTCTTTGTGGTAAGCATCAATGCTTCTACACTTCAAAGACATGAAACCTACTCTTGTTCTCTTGCCAGTTTTGGGGAAATCTTTAATGACTCCTCGCAAATTGATCCAGTAAATGCTTTGAGGTTTCCTATAGGATGAGCAAAGTAGAAACAAATTGTACATTTGCTTTCTTTTTCTTTTCTTACCTGAGTTCTTGCTGGTTTGTAGGCATTGTTTTGAGTGAATGTTTCTAGATTATGTGATTAAAAGATGCCCACAAACACCAAGGAGCACAGAGGAGAGAAACTGTGGTGGGGGGAGAGAAGCACTCTAACCTAGCTCCTCCCAGAGCTATTGGAGGACGATAGCCCCGCTGTCTGGGCATGAAACCTGTCCAACGGGAAGGGGTCTCTGGATCACCTTGCAGATTAAGGGGCGGTTAGTCCCTCTGAAGGGCATGGGGTGCAGGGGAAGACCATTTGGGGACTACAACACTTGTTATGGGAGTGTAGGGGCAGGATCAAAGGCAGGAAAAGGGAGTGATCAAGGAGAGGAAGCAGCATGGGAAAACTGGGGGGAAAAGGGCACAGAAAGGGCTGGCTGCACGTACACAGTATACTTGTCTGGCCATGCCCTGTGTGTCATCAGCACAGTCTGTCCTGTCTTCTTACTAAATGCTTTGCTTCTCTCTTCTTTTTTTTTCTCCCCCTCTTCTTTTTTTTTCTCCCCCTCTTTTTTTTTCTCCTCCCCCTCTTCTTTTTTTTTCTCCCCCTCTTCTTTTTTTTTCTCCCCCTCTTCTTTTTTTTTCTCCCCCTCTTCTTTTTTTTTCTCCCCCTCTTCTTTTTTTTTTTTTCCCCCCCCCCCTTCTTTTTTTTTTCTCCCCCCCCTCTTCTTTTTTTTTTAAATTTTCCTGTGTAGAAAGGACTCTGTTCAGTGCATATGGAGGTCTAAATGCCAGCAACTGGAAATACCTAAGTGCATGCATATTGTGTGGGTGTATATGTCCGTGCATAATCACTAGCAAAAATCAAGTCAAAGTAGCTGGTGAGTGAGTAATGTAAGAGACTTGAGAGCCATGAGTTGGCATGGCTGCAAATATGGCCAGATGCTGGAAAGACCAGTCTGAGAGTCAGCTGCTAGCGCTCCCAGGAGGTCCAAGCCTGCTACTCTCAGGTCTGGAAGTCAGCTGCTGGTAAGCCTGGACCAGCTACCAGAGAACAGTTTGCATCTGTCTGAGGTGAGTGGGAGACCAGGGAATCCTGAGGCCAGCTGCTGGATAGAGCCAATATCCAAGGCTAATTACTAGAGGGCTCCCTTGTGTGTGAGCATGCATGCACATGAGGGGTCTGAGTGCCTACCACTGGAGTGAGGCTGCAAGCCTCGGGGACTCATGCTCAGGCTCCAGATCGTGGAGCCAGCTACTGGATAGCTGGTCTTAGATCCCACTAGGGGGATCCATAGTCTATATGTATGTATTTCCTGCTAACAGGTTCATCCTGATCAGCCAGAGAAGGGAATAGGATCAGGCTGTTTGTGCTGTGCTTGTGTGACTGCTGTTTTCTGCCCCAGGCCAGTCATGTATAGTGTGTGTGCATATATATACATGCACATATTATATACATGTATATTTTGTGTGCAGGAGTGCCTATTGGGAACACAGGCTCAGGCTTGCTAGTGGCTGTACCTGAGGATATGGAACTGAGCAGCCTCTTCTCTGCCAGGCCAGCTGATTCAGCAGCTCCTCACAGTTGAAGTTGGAAGGGACCTCCCTGCTCAGAGCAGGGTCAACCAGAGCAGGTTGCTCAGGAATGTACCCAGTCAGTTTTTTAATACCTCCAAGGATGAGAACTCCACAGCGTCCCTGGGTAACCTGCTCCAGTGTTTAACAACTCTCACATTAAGGTTTTTCTTACCTTCAAATGGAATTTATTGTATTTTGATGTGTTCCCACTGCTGCTTCTCCTTTCACTGGATACCACTGTGGAGAGTCTGGCTCCCTCTTCTTCACTTCCTCCCATCAGGTATTTATATACAATGATAAGAGCCACCCGAACCTTCTCATCTCGAGGCTGAACAGTCCCAGCTCTCTCAGCCTCTCCTCATACGTCAGATGCTCTAATCCCTTCAAAGTCATAGGGGCCTTTCACTGGACTTGCTCCAGGAAGTCTATGTCCTTTGTACTGGGGAGGCCAAAATTGGACACAACACTCCAGATGTCTGACCAATGCTGAATAGAGAAGAACCACCTCCCTCCAACTGCTGATGATGCATTTGCTAATGCAGCCCAGATACTGTTGGCTTCCTTTGCTACAAGGGCACATTACTGGCTCAAGTGCAATTTGCTCTTCACTGTGACCTGCAAGGCCTTTCCTGCAAAGCTGCTTTCCAGCCAGTCAGCACCCAGCATGTACTGGTGCCTGGGGCTATTCCTCCCCAGTTGCAGGGCTCTGCATTTCCCTTTGTTCAACTTCATGAGTCTCCTCTCTTCCCATTTCTCCCATCTATTGAGGTCCCTCTGAATGGCAGCACAACTATCTGATGTATCAACTACTCCCAATTTTCTATTGTCTGTAAGCATAGGCTAAAGTTTACATATGCATGACACAAGCTCATAATCTTGTGTCAGCCTCATCAGGGCTTATCTTCTAGTCTAGATATCTGCCACGTAGCAACTTTATTTATTACCTATACTTCATGTTAAAGACACCTATTACTAAGATTGAACTTACTGATATACTAAAAAGACTCACAGTAAGAGCTTATCTTGTCAGCTGTATCTCCTACTATAGTTGCAGTGACTTGAGTAGCTGAGGTACATGTATACTGTGGTTCCTTGTGTATACTCTGCTGCTTCTCATGTTGAATAGAAACCAGTCGTCTTGCTTTAAGTTGCAGTTCTTTAGATCTCTGCTTCTTAACCCTTCTGTCATTCATGGTTAAGCAAGACCTTTCCAGGAGCAGGAGTGTTAATTTATAGCCTTAAGAATTTGGAGCATTATACAATTATGGAAACACTGATAGCTATCTAAAGCAAGTAACATTGCTGAATGCCTAGGACTCACCTTCTTCACCAACCTAGACTTAGCTTAAGCACTGAAAAATAAATCTTGAGGTGACTACTCTTCCCAGGTAGGAGAAAGTCTTAGGAACATCAGAGTGAGATTTTTTTCCCCCCTGGACAATCTGTTCTGCAGGAGAAGGAAGTACTACTCACATGTATGTCATCAAACTACAGCAGTAGCTTCTAATACTTCTCATGGTTTAATGGATGGATACAGCTATAACTGGGTTTAAAGAAAAAAGTCTGAAGCTGCATATGTATCCTTAATCCTAATGCAAATGCATGTCCACATTAAATCTGCAGTTAAATGGACAAAGACCACTGGCTGAAACAACCAAAAATGGATGTAAGGACCCTGCTGGATCTTATAATATATATGCTAAAGTAAAGGTCCCAGTCATATTTGAAATAAGCCAAAGAACTCCAACACAGCCTGCTCTGCCACAGGTTTATTTACAAAATATTATTTACAGTCTATAACTGTCTTGAGCTCTGATAAATAATAACATTTCCTCCACAGAGAAGGAATAAGACAGACCACCTACACATTTTTCTGTTAGAAATACCCTACCCAGCCAAACAAGACTATTCTTTCGTTTAAAAAGGGGCAGAGAAAAATGGGTACCTAAAGGGTTTTCTGCCCATGGCACAAGTAAAGGTATTAAGCAAGTTGGAGAGATGTACATCTCCCCGTTGAAGTATGCATGTGCAAAACAGCAACATGCTGAGGTTACGTGATCACACAAGTTACAGCAGGGTGTGCTGCTACTCCCAACTTCTCCTCCAAAGAAAGAAGGACACCATGAGTTGGTGTTTAAGGCAAGAATAGCTGAATTAAAAAATATATCCCTTACCAGCAGCCTTGTGAAAGACTGAATAGTTTGTTCCTGTTGCAAAATAAGGAAGACAGAGGGCTGCTGAAGTGAGAAGGCATGTATGCCAGGGAGTGAATGGGCTCAGTCTCTCTCTGTCTGTGTCCTTGTGCACATTCCCTGAATGTCCCAGTCTATCTGAACTCTCATCTCCAATCTTAAAACATTATCCACTGGCCCCAACCCGCTTTGTATGTATCCTTATGTTTCCATGTGATATACTGAGGGTCTGAAACTCCAGCATGTGGACTACAGGGATTACTTAGTGCTGCACAGAATGGACTACAGAAGACAGGCTGAGAACAATTTCTAAGACCAGTGCTCTGAAACGTACTGATAGCTGCTGTAGAGCTAAAGCAAGGGGGAACAGAAATGACAGCAGGTGGTGTTGCCTCATGAGCTTTTTCAGTTCTGGTTGTTTTGCTGTGCTTGTCCCAGTCACTCATTTGGAAACAATTGCCATAGGAATGATTCCAAGTGATACCTAGTAAGAATGGGCATGTAGCAAGCTTAAGAGAGCAATGACTGATCACTCCTTAAAGCCTTGGATGCTACATAGGATCCTCTTCTGATGGCCTGGAAGTGACACTCCCATCTGTTTCAAGTCCCTGAAGGAAATGGGAAAAGAAAGGAAAAAATGAATTGCTGTTCTTGTTCCTTCCGGACTTGTGGGTAAGGGCAGAAACAGTTACCAAGCATTAGTTCAGAAAGCTTCCTTTCCCTCATGCCTACCTTTCCTCTAGAAGGAAGAAAATTCTAGATGTTCCTGCCCTTCCCTGGCTACCTCTGCCCACCCAGTCAACTGGCTTCTCCCACCTCGTGACTAGGCCTGTACTCCCATTAAATCAGGACTGTGTCCAAGCCAGCTTGTGATATGGGCCATGTCTCAACCCTTTAGCAGGTCTGTCCCTGCACTGTGCCTGTTCATTTGTTTTATGTAACTGCCCTGATTGGAGCTGGCTATATACATCCCCGACCCTACAACAGAACATGCCTGTGTTGGTAAAGCATCTGACCTGAGTCTTTCTAAGGAGCCCAGAAGGACTTTGCTCTATGATAGAATAGTGCCTGGCTGATGCGGGGGGAATATCACTAGCCCATCTGGAGTTCAAGACAAGAAAATTCTCTTATCCTACAAGGGTGGGGAGATGGTCAGGTTAGAGAACTGTCTGCCATCTATTGTTTCCCCTTGCTGTTTGTGTCTGATGTGAGCAGCTCAGGCCCCTGAAGACCCTCATGCATGGACAGTTAGGGAATTAGTCTCACAGTTTGGGATGATCCCAATTCCTCTGGGCTGATTGTTCCCTTTTAGGGCAAGAAGCCAGTCCACTTCCATTTAACTATATACAGAAAGATGGAGAGAAGCCTTCCAAGTAAATATGAGTGCCTGTTCAAATAGCACAGGGACAGACACAGCTATTGGTAGCATAGCCTGGGGTGCCTTGTGGGAGCTTAACCTGCCCTTACTCAGCAGTGAGCTCCAGAATGGACTCCATGGTGTCCAGGCCAGCAGTGCGAAAGTTGGAGATGTAGCGCTTCATGCGAATGGATTCCAGCCACTCAGGGATGGATCGATAGGGGATCCCATCAGATCCACTGCAGCTAGGGAGCCGGAGTGTTACCCTAAAGACAGATAAAACACTCATTAGCCAGGCAAATACCTTAAACGGCCAGTACTATGAGATAGTAGCTAAAGCTCCGCCAGAGCTAGGCCAGCTTATCTGCTCTCTGCACAGTGAGGTCAGACTGCCCAGGCCAATGGCTATGCCCTCTGTCACCATGAGAGAGAGATGATCACTATCTTCTACACACAGAGCATTCCAGGTGCCTCTTGCCAGCCTGCATTCTAGCACTACCTCTCCTCCTGCTGGAGACAGGAAGGTGAAAATCTCCCAGTTAACCTCTCCTCCTCCAATGATAGCCTGCTTACCTGGGATCAAAGTCTGCAAGAGGCCGGAGGAGCTGAGGACTTGAGATGAAATGTTGTAGCTGTGCCCGGATTTCCTGAAAATGAGGCCTCCTCATCCGATCGTGTGACCAACAGCTCTTCATGAGCTCGTAGAGAATAGATGGGCAGTCCACAGGTGGGGGGAGCTGGTACCCATCCTCTAAGCTTTTCATCACCTGCACAGAGGACAGAGAGAAATCTGGCCAAAGAGCAGAGAATGCAAAAGAGGAGCCAGGGACCTCTGTGGGACTGGGAGCAGGCAGTTCACCATTTTGCACAGCATGCAGTCAAGGAGATTACAGATTACATGTGTATAAAGCAGGGTTTGGGCAGCACAGCAAAGGATCAGGACACCTAAGGGATGTCAAAAAGTGAAGTGGCATATGCAGGTACTTTCAATCCTTTACTAGCCTAGCTCCCATTTGCCATTCAGGGCACGTGTTCATGAGAAGTGAGGACCAAATGATCCTGGCACAGGCCCAGTGAGAAAAGGGGAACCAGACTCTGAGGAATAATTTCAACAGCATGTGCTAACCTTGCAGTGTACTGAACCTAGAATGAGTGTGAGCCTAGACATAATACTCCAGAGCCAGAGGAAGGAGAGAAAGAAACCAATGGAGAACATCTCCAGACCCAAAGGCCATGGCTGACTTAACCAGTCTTTAATTTGGCTCATTGCTGCTGACACCTTAATATAGTTCAGAGGCCCAAACACTTATTGCCCTTGACTTGGTTGCATTGATTCTTAGCAGGGAGGGAGACATAGTAGTTATGCGTTCAAAAGAATGTCAAGAGCGCAGGCCGAGGGATATCTACAAAAGTTGGGCCTACATGCCTTGTTTATTTTTTTAAATCAGCACTTGAGCTCAGTGTCTGTTACCTCTTGATTGGTCATGCCCCCATATGGCTTGTCACCAAATGACAGCACCTCCCACATGACAATTCCAAAGCTCCAGACATCACTGGCTGAGGTGAAAATCCGATGAGCAATGGCCTCTGGGGCTGTCCATCGGATGGGAATCTTACCACCCTGTGAAAGAGCAGAGACATAGTGTATCCAGCATGTATCATTGAATTGTATTTCTCCAATGCTTTCATGCAAGGAGGTTACAAAGTGGTTCAAAGACTGGGCCCACTTCACTTGAAGTGACGTGTAACCACCTCTGGGGAAATTTCTCAAAAGGACAGAAACATTCCTGGAAAGCGAGTGAGTTTAAGCCCTCTGCTCAGTTGAACGCTACACAAAACCACTGCTGTGGGAGTAAGAGCCTGACAGCAGTCACAGCCCTACTTTGAATGACACCAGACATTAGAATCGCTGGAACTTTCATTGAAAGGGACGTAGATGTCTCTAGTCCAAATCCCTGATCATAGCAGGGCCATCTTCAAAGCTAGATTTAGTTAATTGAGTCCAAAAGATCAGACCTCTTATTTTGCTTCTCATTTCAAAACCACAATCCCTCTGAATCTCTTAGCAAACAAAATCAACATGGACTCCAGACAGAAAAGCACCACCTTCTGAATCATCCACACTATGACTTGCAGTTTTATTATGGGTTTTCCTCAGAGATTTTCCATCCCAGTCTTCCCCTGGCCTGGTGTTTCCTATTGTGAAGAAATTCTGCCATTTTTATCTGGCAGAATCCCAATCCCCCTAAGACTACAGTTCATTTACAAGACTGAGGGATTGTTTTTGCATTACCTTGGTTTCATAGGTTCCCTCTGCATCATTCTCCAATATTCGGGAGAGACCAAAGTCAGACACCTTGCATTGAAGACTGCGTGTTACCAGGATGTTGCGAGCAGCCAGATCCCGGTGCACATAGTTGTGTTCTGAAAGGTAGGTCATGCCAGAGGCTATTCCCTGCAGCATGCTCACAAGCTGTACAGGGCTAAATTTTTCCTCATTCTCCTGCATGGAAGAAGAAGTGAGAGAAGATCCTGGTCAAGTGATATCAATCTGCTTGGTTTCTAGTTACTGGCCTTATCAACTTCTACAAGCTGGCATTGATGTACAAGCAAAAAGACAATGCTGCAGCCCAAAGGACCCAACAGGTTCTCACTAAGGGACTGGTGGTGGTCTCCAGAGTTATCATTAGGCACCTGCACTTCAACTACGAAAGACAGCACTCTGGACACTGAGCAAACTGGATGACATCAAGCTTCAACTGTTGAGATTGGAAATGTTAGTGAGCAGAAAATAAGTGGATGTCTGGATCTTATTTCTAGTCTTCTTTTAGGGTCCTAAATCCAGGTCAAGTGCAAGTTCTGGCAGTACACAAGCCTATTACAGATTGGAGTCTCTCACCCGGAGGAAGGTATCCAGCGCTCCATTCTCCATATACTCAGTGATGATCATCATTGGCCTCCCTTGAAGAAGACAAGAAGGTGTCAGCCTTTTTGCAATTCTCCTACTCTTGCCTTTCAATGTTCTCCACATTGCCCCAACACAGAGAACCATATCCAACCACAGCCAACATCCCCACTCCACTGGCACAGCTGGCTCACCCTCCTCCTTAGACCTCCCCCAATGATTTTGTATTCCTCCTTGTGTCACACATATAACCTTACAGCATCCCTTACACCAACTTCTCATCCACTCACCAACCCAAGAAGACCTCTGCTAACACTGCCTCATGACTCTGTTGGAAATCCATACCTCTCCTCCCTTCCTCATTCTCTGCCATAGGCTAACGTGACAATGCCTCTCTTCTCCCAGCACAGCCTCTCTGACAGCATCCTCTTTAAGAAAGGCCCAAGAAATGTGCCAGTTTCTGCTCTCATTCCAGGACTCCCTCCCACACACTCTTACTTTTGGTGACAACTCCTTCCAGACGCACAATGTTTGGGTGATTGAATTGCCCCATAATTGTTGCCTCGCGCAGAAAGTTCCACCATTGTGAGTCTGAATATGTCGGCTTCAGCGTCTTGATGGCAACCACGATACGTTCTTTCCCTGGGAGCCGCAGGGACCCACGATACACCTCCCCAAACTCCCCTGAGGACAACCAGAGGCAAGAGGACACAGATGAACTCAGGAACAGGCAGCAAAATAACAGTGTGGGGGAACTGAAAGATGGGGAGAGCAACAGGTAACTCACCCTCTCCAATCACATTCTCCATAGTGACACAAGAGACATCCAGTTCCTTAGTGAATTCCAGCACTCCTCTGCTGGGGTCATCATACGGTTGCAGGTCTACATAGGGCTTCAACCAGACTTTCTCTATGGTAAAGAGCAAAAGAGCAAATTAACCTGTCAACTCTTTGGACAAGCTTTGTAGGTCAAAGCTACAGAAGCAGAGGTGAATCCACAGGATTCTGACAATGGCAGTAAACAAACCTACATTGAAGATTAGAGCTGTTATGGAAAGAGGCAAATTACATCGGGAAATCCGTGCCATTGTCAGGTTTGAAACTACTGTTTCTTTGCTTTCCTTCCAACCCATTCCAGGCTTCTCCCTGGTTCCACCACCCCTCTGAAGCTCACCTCGATCAAAGCCTGAAGTATTGTAATCTGGCCGTGCTTGTCTCCGATGAGCCCGCCTGGAACATAACAAGCAGTCATGAAAATAAAATGGTCAGAGAGCAAGGAAAAAAGCAAGACTTCCAGGGTGTCTGCCCTATTTGGTCAGGGACAGAGCTCAGGGTAGCCAGAGCAAAGAGGAACCAGACACTGCACTTACTTGGTAGAATACAGCTAGCAAGAAAACGTGATGCTTAATTTACATTTAGAAATGGAGCTTTGTTTTCATGCAGGTAGTTTTGTTCATCCTTCTGCTTGCTGAATTACAGATGAATTTCTATTTATTTTATGTTTTCTGTACACTTCCAGTACAATACCTGATCTTCTTAAAACCAAACAATAGCAGCCTTATAGACATTTAGAAAGGGAGAAGAATTTTGTATCTGGATAGAGGACCACTAAAGTAATGGTATATGGAAAATGGTTTGAAATGACTGGATACATGTATTGCCCACTTAATTGATCAGCAGCTATAGAAATGATTGTACCATAACAATATTTTTATTCATCTGTCATGATAACAGTATGATAATGCTGGATTATTACAAAACTGAGAAAACACCACATTTTCATCTGTCCTCAGCAGCAAGCATTATCTTACAGACACATCAATCCCTCCAATCCTGCGAATTGAAATTATTTACTGAGACTCATTCCGTCTTGCCGCAGCACACTAGTCTTACCCTTTCTTCTCTGACTAACCTCTAATTATCCAATAATCTGTGAGAAATCAGGGCCTCCCTCCCTTTCTTAAGCTCCCATAGCTCAGCTATTCCTACATCTATGCCTTTTTCAACACCAAAAATCAACACTTACTTTCGCCGAAAGATGAGAAGTCCCAGAAGCAGCCCAATAAATAGAAGAACTCCGAAGATAATAGAGACTATGACTCCACCAGACAGAGCTCCCGTGTCTGCAGAAACAAAGAGAAAGACCATATCATTTAAAAGACCAAGAACTGTTTGTCTGGAGTGTAGCAACCAGCTTCTACCAGCCAATGGTATTAGGTAAGCTACAGCCATTTGTCTTCCAGGCAGCAGAGACACCAGATTTGAGTCCTATCGTATTGTTATTCACGTGCATGAGCACCTTCTGGTGGATAACTGGTTGACTCTTATCTACAGTCTTGGTCTTCTGGTTGAGTAAGTTATCCCTATGCCGATTTCCCACATAAATTCCATGACACTTTCAAAAACGAAGAACAGCTGTTCCTACCCTCCCATTCCTCTCCAACTACTCTTTTAGATCAGATCCTTCTTCCTGCTCAGTAGCTGATTTAGACTATGGCACAGCAAAGACATGGTTTTCCCCAGCAGTCTAACATGATTCTCTTCTTATTTATGAAATTAATCTCCCTCTCCCCTTCCATCAATATCTGGGGTTGGTCCTTTGCCTAATTACCTTGACAGAAGCCACTGACTGCTTAGGACTTTTGAAATAAGCAGGTTCTGATTTAGGAACTTGCAGTCTAACATCATAGTCCTGCTTTCTCAAAACTAAGCGTCAGGTGGTTTCATTTTGTGATTGGATAGCATTCAGATAGCGTTCACATGACACAGGTTGTCTTCTTCCATTTAGATTCTCAAGCTAAAGCCATCCATTTCCATACAGCATATCTGAATTCATCAGAGGAAATCCTAAATGACCTCTGTTGGTGAAGTATGTGTTTTTAAACCTTATTTCCCATAACTTAAAAACCTATTTTAAAAAATTAAAAATACACTAATGAAAAGTGTTCATATCCATATCTAATGAGAATCTATATTTTTTAATATTTTCCCTAGAGAGAGTTAGGAAAACATCCAGAAGAAAGAAAAGTCCTAAAAAAATTGTTTCGATACATGAGCAGATTTTAAAGTAAGGAACAGCTTGTGTGACACGGACAACTGTGTCTAGAAGTGTTTCCTAACATCCAGTCCAATGGTCAGCATCTGTAAAGCCCAATTAACGCTTGTTATTCTTGCTCAATTTGATGCTGACTCATCCCACTAAAATTATTAAAAATCATCAGCTTAGTTAAGCAGAAATCAAGAGGCAGAGCTAATGTTCTTTTTTGTTAAAATCAAAAAGGTAAGATTTGGAAGGTGAAATAATATCTTTTATTTATAAAATGGACAAGCTTTTAGGTACATAGCACTTCTGCAGGAAGTTTAGGGATCTAAATTCTCAAATTCAGATTAAAAAATTTGCCTCTCCCTGCAAAGCTTGTTCCACTAATACCCCTAGACCATTACAGCTAAACAATGCTTCTAGTATTATCAAAGAAGAACTCCCACCAAATGAAACCTTGCTGGCACTTCTTTTTAATCCCTTTCATACTCAAAATACCTTTGTCTTGACATGAGGAGGTGATCAACTTTTACTTAAAAAAAAGCATAATCGTGATGAAAGTATTTTCTAACATGTCCTTTTATAATCAAAACCATCTAAGGTACACGTTAACTTACATATTTTCCACAGAACCTTTGTGGTACATTATTCTATTGGTCAAAGATCATTTATGTCATCATCGTTTGGCACTGCGACTTCATGAAAATTTTACCAAAAGCTCCTGGTGCCAAAAAAAAGCCCCATCTTTAAATGATATTCCAATCATGGTACCACAACTCCTTATCAGCTTTTACACAGTTAACGTAACTATTTAGTTACATTAAGGTATGCCCTTGTTTTCTTCCATGTCCTTATTTCATTACAATAAAACTAGCTTTTCAAAGGCATCATTTCAACAGATGTATTTCTAAAATTATCCATAGGGTCAATAGGAGGATCTGTGAATGTGTGGAATGAAGAGAGAGCAAACTCCATTATAGAAAATTTTTGATAAAGGGGAAGTCTCTGGGTAACCCAGGGAAATAGGAGGTTGGATGTGAGGCCTGTATGAGATGTTCTTTGACATAGGAGAAAGATCTTCCTTGTGGCCTCAATAGCTTGGCCTTCTACACTTCATGGTTTGGTGGAGAACTTTTTTCAGCAGTACATACCATCTTTTTGGGCACAATTACATTCAAGGGCTGGACTACATACAGTGGAAATGATAAAGCTGGAAAAAAATAGTGGTGAGGCCCTTTGAGTTCTCCTTTTCACTAGTAACTTTCACACAAAAGGAGGCGTATGGTAATTATTTTCAATCTTAGAAACATTAGCCAGAATCAAAATGTCTTTCAGGAAAACTAGATGAAGAGCTGCTACGTAATTTGCGAGTACAACACACAAACCTGAAAGTGATTGGTTCTGACCAGGAAAGTACAAGTGGATTTTATATGACAGCAAGGAAACAAGACAAATGTCTCCTTGTTCTACATTTTTACAGAGAAACAGGCTTGGCCCTGGTGACAAGGAACTCAGGTGTGTGGTGTCTGTGCCTTACAGCTAGCAGAACACAAAGAGAGATCCATGTACCACATGAATATACAATCATCTGATGGAGAAGTGAGTTTCTCCCAAATGAGGTGCCAGTGGTTGTCCTTTACCTGGCGGAAGGGTGCGGAATTCCTGCTCCGGGGAGTAGGGCCCAGGCCCGAGGGGTGTGATGGATCTCACACGAAGCAGGTAGGCTGTGTCTGGCTGCAGGTCTGTCAGAGTGACATTTGGCTCAACAAGGTGCTTCACTGTGTAACGTGCCTCCTCTCCCTGCAGAAATCAAACAGCGTCAAGTAACAAATACACGTTGAACAGAGAGGACACTTCCAACCCTTTGGGTGAAAGGGGGAAGAACAAATAAGGTAGGCCTCACCTTCTCAAAGAACATGACCTCATACTCCACTGAAGTCCGGCTGCGCTGCCGTGGGGCAAGCCAAGAAACAGAAAGACTACTGTCATCTCTTTGTGTCAGAATAAACTGGGATACTGTCACCGGAGCTGCAGGGGAGAGAACAGAGAACATCAGGAAGAAATACAAACATAATGCAAACTAGACCCTCTCTCCACCAGAAGCTCTCTCCTTCTTTCTCTGGTCATACCATGCAACTGGAACTGACTCTTATTGCCACTGCCACTCCCTCATCTTTCTCTTCTGTGGTGAAAGGGAAAGGAGGTCTCTGGCTGTAATTAATTGCTTTCCATGAATAGTATGCTTCTACCCCAACAACGGAAGCATAACCTTGTTTGGCCCTCAAAACAAAATCACTGGTCCAAGAAATTACATTTAATCCAGCACTGCACTGAAAGTGTTCAATTTGAAATAAAGATGTTAGGATTTTATGCTCTTACAGCAGCAGTAACACAACTATCCTATGTGATTTATGAATGCAGCTCCATTTCATAAGGGTACAGCAAAATTCAATGCTCAAAATCTCTCAGCTGATTGCAAATGCATGCTGTTTATGAACAAAAAGATAATTCTCAACAGCCTGCAAGGACTGAAGAGTCAAGCCTGGTTCTCTCCTTGTCCTTCTTCATCACCAGGAAGTGATGAGGCCAGCCAAAAGTAGCTCTGCTTTTCTAGCTCAGAGTTGTGCTGCCCCCGCATCGCGTCAGGAAGGAGAGTTGTATTTTGTCACTAAATCAGAACCTGGGGAAAGCACCAAGGGCTGTTGAGCACTGCGATGTCACTTTTCTATAATCACGTTTCACAGTGCTCTGGAAAGTATTCACAGAACAGACAAACTAGCCAGCTTGAAGCTAAACTACAGAAATGAGTCAAGAACTTGCATGTTTTTAACATCCTCATTTCTCCATGCTTTCAAAGCTTTTTTTTTTTCAGTTACAGCAGGGTTTCTGTTGTGCTTGGTTGGATTTTTTGCAATATCCGAGTCATGGGAAATACTTCACGCCACAGTTCCTGCTCTTCCTGTCACACAGGTAACAATACTTAGACTGGACAACACTAGTGTATGACAGGGAGGGCTTTATCCTCCTCACCTCTGTTAAGTCCTTGGTGGATTCATAGCTCTTTGTGGGTAATGATTACTGCTGCTTTGACTTGCAAGGAATCTGACTGATGGACTTCACATGCCAGAGGCAGAGGTACCTTAGAGTTCTTATCATACCATACCAACACATGTGGCAAACAAGGAGGAGAAGATGGAGAAAGCTTAAACATTCACAGAGATTCCTCTTCCTTTTCCTGATGAGCAGGAAGAACTTCTCTCTGCTTCTGCTAACCTGCATGTCCAACTGCGACCCAGAGAGCTGGAGCAGTTCTCTGTGGAGCAGGTCCCATTCCAGAGACACCGTTATGGGCTTCCACAGCAAATGTGTAGTTGGTGTAAGCTTCTAGGCCATCCACGTCCACAGCAGGTTTAGTGAGACCTGAAGCACTCGGGGAGAATACCACACCAGCCTCACACGGCTCACATGACAGGAAATGGCAGCGCTGACAGAAGACTGTGTAAGTCAGGTCCTTTCGGCCACCATGGTCACTGGGTGGCTGCCACCACAGACTCAGCTGTGTGCCAATAAGGGAGAAGCTGACATTGCGGGGAGCTGAGGGGGGGCCTACAAGAAGCATGAAAGAAAGTATTAGATCCAGCTGTTAATACCCAAAGTACTGTGGCAGCTTCCCATCTGCTGATGCATTTTGAATTAAGCCCTCTGCTCCCCCAGCCTCTCCCTGTCTCATCTCTCATCCCTATTTCCCAACGTTTTGTTTCCTCCCACCTCCTTGTTCATAAAATCACAGAATGATTTGGGTTGGAAAGGACCTTTAAAGATCATCTAGTCCAACCCCGCTGCCATAGGCAGGGACATCTTGCTCAAAGCCCCATCCAGCCTGACCTTGAACACTTCCAAACACAGGGCATTCACAACTTCTCTAGGCAATCTGCTCCAATGTCTCACCACCCTCACTGTAAAAAATGTCTTCCTTAAGTCCCATCTAAATCTACTCTCTTTCAGGTTAAAACCATTGCCCCTTGATCTGTCACTAGAGGCCATAGTGAGAAGTCTTTCTCCATCTGTCTTATATGCCCCCTTTAAGTATTGAAAGGCCGCAATAAGATCTCCCCAAAGCCTTCTCTTCTCCAGGCTGAACAACCGCAACTCTCTCAGCCTTTCTTTATTAGGAGACATGTTCCAGCCCTCTGATCATTTTTGTGGCCCTCTTCTGGACTCACTTTAACAGGTCCGTGTCTCTTTTGTACTGGGGACCCCAGAGCTGAATGCAGTACTTCAGGTGGGTTCTCACGAGAGCAGAGTAGAGGGAGAGAATCACCTCCTTTGACCTGCTGGCCATGCTTTTTTTTATGCAGCCCAGGATACGATTGGCTTTCTGGGCTGCAAGTGCACACGTCCAGCTCATGTCCAATTTTTCACCCACCAGTATCCCTGAATTCTTCTCTGCAGGGCTGCTCTCAATAAGTTCATCCCCCAGTCTGTATAGATATTGTTCTTTCTTTCTGTCTGTGACTCACGGGTGCAAGCAATGTTCTGGCCCTCTGAAGGTGCTCGGTAGAAGCCTGCATTGCAGGAACAAGACGTAGCCCCTGACTCATTGGACAAGCTGTTGGGGGGGCACTTCAGGCAGCGTTTAGTCTCCAGGGAGTGACGGTAGAATCCTCGCTGGCAGGCTGTGAAGAGACAAACAAGTCAACATAAGACCAACAATAAACCAAGATCGACAAGAAACCACCTGCCAGTTTTGTTCAGCTTCTTGAACACTCCTTTATCTGTTTGCTTTTCTTCCATTTTTTTAGCTCACAGAAATATTTAGGTTGGAAGAGACCCCTGGAGGTCACTTAGACCAATCATCTTAGAGCAGATAGAGAGGAGATGCAAACTCAAGGTAGGATCAATGTTATGATAGGACTTACAGACTGGAGAAGGGGGATCTCATTCCTCACAGATGCTGTATGAAAACAGAAGCTGGTCAACCTCGGAGACTTCTTTCAACATAAACCCAGAATGGTCCCCACCTTGCCCTTCAAGCTTTCCACACCAGAAAGAAGAGCTGTAAATACCAGCTCCAAGTCCTTGTACTCCTCAGAGTCCTCTGCTTGCTGACTTCCTATGGGAAAGCCAGTGGGCTTTTTAGCAGAAGAATCTTTTCTGATTTCAAGTGTTGTACCAGAGCATCACCTAGCAGGGCCCTGGGGAATATTTAAATAACTATCAGTTCACCTAATGGCATTGAGTGTAATTGGCTATATGGAGCCAACACAGACTGCAAGAGAATAGATGCCACGTGCTTTCTATTTCCAGTCCTACAAAAATAAGCAGCCACATCTTTCTCTAACATCTGACACATTGTTTTTGCTGCATTACTATTAGCTTGATCTACAGGAGCACTGGTCTGTCTGCCAGTTATCTCAAGGTCAGTGCTTCACCTCTATAGGTGTGTAGCAAGGAGAAAATCAGTGAGGGAGGCTGAAGTAACCTGCAAATTTAATGGTTTTCCAGCCTGTGCTAAATGAATCTATCAAATGTTCCTAAACTAAAGAAACAAACAACCTATCACTAATAAGATGGTTGAAGAATGCATACACTAATTTTCTGCCACAACTACCACCTTGCATTTGACTTGAGCACTGAGGGAATGACCGTTTTAATATTGCATTATAAAAGCAACAATGTCCTGTGTCATCCCTCAGGAGATCCCAACAGAGAACACCTCAAAACCATCTACTCAGGAGCCTGACAAAAATGGCTTACTGTGGTGGAGCATAGCATAGGAAATGATCCTTTATCCAGAAAACAAAAAACAATCCAGCCATTCCTACTATGTGGCACAGAGGAACACCTGAGGGACCTAAAAAACATTTCCACTAACAAAGGCCAAACAAGACTCCTCACCATCAGTCTCAGGAAGAGTCATTATCCTCACTGTATGTTGAGATCTCTCTCGATTGTCATCAGAGAAGTGGCTTCATCTCATTCCTATTGGTCCCCCTTCTTGCCCTGGGATGGCAGGCAGACTGTCCCATTAATACTGGATGATGTTAACTGGCCTATCAGTTGCACAGTAATACCATCACACAACCATTTGGGGGTACTATGACAATACACAGGCCAAAAAGATTTGCAGCAGTTAAGCCTAAAGAGCACAGAAAAGAGAAATAATCACAAGAAATAGGAGCAACCAGCACCTTCCAATTTTGGGAAATAACAGAACCACTCAGGAACGAGTCTGTCATTCTGACACAATCATACAACTGTGTGGTCAATGATAACAAAGGCTGTTGAAAGAATTACAAGGCTCAAGCATTGATTGTCACCAGGCCAAAGAGATTCCATTTATATTCAAGATCAAATCATCTCCTTCAGAAATAGGCAAGAAGAAGAAAAGTTACTTTGATCTCTAGGCTGCTCATGTTTCAGAGCACTTCTACATTCTGGAGTGAGGATGAAAGCTTTGTGGCCTCCTGCCATTTTGCTCCAGCATAAGATTTCAGAATTCCCGACACTGGATCAGTTTGCGTCAGGAGAGCTTTGACAGCAACATGAAAAACAAACAAAGCGCAGCGCCACAGACTTGTATAACACAGAGGTTCTGCCATAAATAAGGGAAGACATACACACCCTCTTATTATCAGGCTGAGACAGTCAGAAAGTCAATTAGGGAAATTTGGGTTTGGGGATCTTTGCAAGAACAGTTAGCTGCGACCCCAAGACAGCCTCTGTCAGGCCTGCATTCCTCCAGCCCACAGCCCACATCTGCTGCTTTACGTCTCCGCTTTACTCACCGGTGGTGCTGAGACCCTTCAGGCAGGAAAGCTGCCTCGCAGGGAGACAGCACGCCTCGTAGGGAGAGGGAGCACAGGGAGGGAGCTGCACGGGGGACATCTGGGCGAAGGGACAAACCCAGGAGGCAACCGGGCAGGCACCAGCTGGCCGGACCAGGTCACATCACCTGAGGCTGTGTCGAGACCAGCAAACTAAAGGGGGACAGGAGGTGCAGGCAGAAGCGGAGGCACC
>NW_009219201.1:0-221 GCF_000690835.1 Fulmarus glacialis
TGAGCACGGCAGCACGTGCCTCCTCCGCACCCCAGCGCCCACCCGGGCACGCAGCCCAGCACAGAGAGCTGCAGCTCAGAAGAAAAAAGCTTTGCAAAACCCATATCCAACATGAAAAGCGATTTCCCAAACTGGTTTTTGCATCTGCAGAGCAGCTCTCCACCAGGAGCCGTGGGTGGGGAGGGGGGGTAGGGAAATGGCTTGCCACCTTTCGGGTTGCT
>NW_009219202.1:0-1860 GCF_000690835.1 Fulmarus glacialis
AGCAGAATCTGTCCCCCAAGGCACCCTGGGAGCCTCCCCAGAGCCCAAGGGGCTGCCAGGAGCTGGGGGAAGGTTTGGAGACAAACCTTAACTGCATCTCTTCCCTTTCTGAGCCCCACCGTCTCCTCTCCTGGCTTCGCTTCAGCTCCAGCTTTCATCCTTCCTACTCCCACCGTAACCGAAGCAGCCCCCCGTCCTCCAGCTCTGGCATCGCCCATCCAGCCGGACACCAACACCCATGGGAGCTGCGGCACCAGCGAGCTGGGTGACAGCCGAGGGGCTAACGAGGGCTTGGCCCTGCTTTCAATTAGCAGAGACAAATTCGGGGGCAGTTGCAGCCTCGCAGGGCAGAGGGCTGGCGATGCCGAGTCCTGGCCACCCTCACCAGTCCAGCACCGGGGCCGAGCTCACTTACCGGCACTGCCGGGCACCGAGCTACGGCACCGGGGAGGGCAGGACGAGGGGAAAAAAGGCTTTTAAAGAAAAACACAGTTAGCGTGTAATTTGTAAAGGCTACAGCAAGCAGTGCAATAATTCAGTGCAATGGAGCAAAAGGCAATACAGTAACAGGAAATATTTAATTTTCCAATCTCCACTTTCCATTTTTATAAACTGAAAAGAAAAAATTTAATATATTACAAAATATCTGTACAGAGACAAAGGTACAACCAAAAAAAGGCGCGCTCAGTCTCAAAACGAAACTCAGGAGAGGTACAGTAAGAGTCTTACCAGACGCTTCTCTGCTGGGTAACTGGCTACAGCGTGTTAGACATTGGCATTAAACCCAAAAACGATCCGTGTGGAGGAAGAAAGGAGGGGCGAATTGCCATCTAATGACTTGCCTGTAACCTGCACCACACTTTAAATCCTTTTAAAGCATACATTCCCCCCCCAGTAAATCCTTTTGTCTTCTTTGTACAGAGACCCTTGGGGGAAAAAAAAAAAAAAAAAAAAAAAAGAAAAAAGGAAAAGAAATGCTGCTGGGAGGGCTGGGGAGGACACGAGCAGCCCCTCAGCCCCCAGCCCTGTGACCAGGGGCTGTGTCCTGGCCAGGCTGGTCCCCCCCCAGCTCCCTTCACCCTTGCAGGGGTTTAAAGCCTCTTGCTGGGACCAGTTAAGAAAAGCCACTGGAGATGGAGCAGTGGCCCCTGCCAGCACCGCAGCTCTGCCCAAACCTCCCCGGGCAGTCAGAGGGCTCAGACAAGGGAAGGGTGAAAACCACCTTCTGCAGGAGCCCAGAGGCACCTCCTGGCATGACCTGGCCCCACGAGGACAGATGGCAGATGCCACCGGCCACCCCGAGCCCCAGAGCAAGGGACAGAAGTCTGGGATGTCTGTCCTTTGCTTGAGGTGGGACAGAAGGACAGGAGTCCACCCTCGCAGTCACCGTTACCTCCGAGGTCCTCAGCACATTTTCAGCCCCTGCTGCAAAACGGATCGCTGCCAGAGAAGCGTCCCCGCGGGGCTGGCTGCTCTGGAGACCCCCAGCCACAGCCCCGTGGGGCTCCGGCAGCACCGGCACCATGCCGACGGACACCGGCACCGGCTTTGGTTTTGCAAAAGCTGGGACAGGCCACCCTAAACTGCACCTACGACCGGGACCCCAAAGCTGGGGGGGATCAGCACCGAGGAGCAGGCAGAGCCTGCGAGAAGGTCAGGTTTGCCGTGCTGGTTTAAGGACCGCGGGCTCCTCGGCAGGCTTTTCTGGGGATCTGCCAGTTTGGAAAGACAATAAATAGGCATCGGCTTCCTGAGAGGATTCAGCACTGGAACACGACTTTTCCTTCCAAATTGGATGGGCTCAGGAAGAAAAGCCAGAACAACAACAACAAAAGCTCCACCACGGACCAGAGCTGGCAG
>NW_009219202.1:2181-3687 GCF_000690835.1 Fulmarus glacialis
AAAACCCCTCAAGAGGTGACTGGTTTATTTAGTGCACTCTGCATCTTACAGAACTGCTCTTTTTTTTTTTTTTCTGCACATCAGGCATGAACTGGCAATTAAAAAAAAAAAAAAAAACCACCAGCCAAAACCCAACAAATTTACACTTGGAATTTTGCAAACGGTGCCGCTCCTCGGTGCTGACTCAATGCTACGAGCGCTGCTGCTCCCTGCTCACGTTACCATGTTTTTTATATATATATTTATTTTCTCTCCCCTCCTTCCTCCCGCAGCAAAGCTGCTGGGTACAGCCGCGGGTCTGGCTGTGTAAGGCAGGTTTTCCCCAGTTAGAGAAGCTCCACCTATTCAGGTGTTTGGTTTTTTTGTTTTTTTTTTTTTTTAAATTTATCTCTTTGTATAAAAAGAAATGAAATCAAATCCTGTTAGTAGCAAGAAGGTCTCTCGGCCCCCCGGACTCCCACCCGTTTAACACTTCAGAACACTGTCGTCTCTAAACTTAAAAGAAGAACCATGTTTTCCATAGGAAAGGCCTACTCAGAAAAAAAGCTCATAAATATGTACCTTTGTTTTATTCATCTCTTTTAAGTCTCATTGAAATGGACAACATCGCAAAGTTCTGCGGGAGGAGAAAATTCATCGTAAATACTTCCTTGACAACAACAAAAATATATATGCTTATAGAAATGATACATTAACGCCTGGTAAGCCTCAAAGTACTGAGATGCTGCTTGGGGAGCCCGACCGACCCCGTCAGGACACGCAACACCAGCCCAGAAGGATGCCGGGTACAAAAGACACTCCTACCTGGTGGCGCTTCCCCACCAGAAGTTGTTTTTTTTTTTTTCCTTTTTTCTTTAATTCTTAAAGTGTTTTGGAAGTTATGAATTACAAAGAAATACATATTTTTAAGTGAGGTGTTCTCTTCGGCTCTTAAAAAAAAACAACACAAAAAACAAAAACCAACAGGAAAAAAAAAAAAGACGATTCCCACTGCAAAGTTATGGCAGGAGAGATACAAAACCCAAAGAGACCCTCCACAAAAGCCAATTTACTAAGGCTACCATCAAAAGAGACAGGACCTGGACCCGGAGCCGCCCAGGCAGGGCTCATAGCCCGGAGCGGAGCCGGAGGAGAGGGACGGCTAGACGCTCTACGGAAAGAAAGCGATGTCGGATAAATTCAGTACAAGCCAGTGCCACATCCTGGGTCTCCACAGCCAGGACAACTGATCCAGGCGCCTCTGCATCAATATATTCCCATTTATTTCTTCTCTTTTTTTTTTTAAAATTTTTATTTTTATTTTTTAAAGGGGATTGGGGAAAAAAAAACACCAAAAAAACCTGCTTTGGGAACCAGACTCTCCCCCAGCCCTACCTGAACGTTGCCCGGCGCTTCCCGCACCGAGAAGCACTGGTGCCCAGCTTGTGAAACATTTTTATGTCCTTCTTCCCACGTGGTTGGGTTTGTTTCGTTCCTCCTATTTTTAAACAATTCCCCCCCCCCTGC
>NW_009219202.1:3863-5432 GCF_000690835.1 Fulmarus glacialis
GGCGCCCGCCGGCAGCCTAGCAAGGAATACAACAGGGAGCTTTGCAGCAGCTGAAATGCGGACAAGACCTTGCTCTGGCAAAAGAGTCATGTCGCTAAAGGTGGAGAGGCGAGGGAGGGGAGGACCGGCGCGAAAGGCGCATCTCTCAGTAAGGAACCCCTCTCCCCCGTCCCCCCCGCGGAGGCACTCTGCCAGGCCCACGGTACGCCTTCCCGTAAGAAGAAGTCGCCTGGGTTGGGGCACCCCAGCTGTGACCTGTTCCTGCCCCACTGGAACCGGCGCTCCCCGGTCCCAGCTCGCCGTAGTTTTGAATTTTGGCCTCTGGATGTACCAGCGTGTTGTTGCTCCCCTCGGCTTTTGTAAAAGATTGCCCAACCGACTGTATGGAGACGGGGACTCTGGCGAAGCGGAGGTCCTGGTCCCCTGGAAACTGGACAGATCCTGTGCCCTGGTAATTGCTCGTCTCCCCAAGGTGGCTCACGGAGCCCAAGAAGGTCCTGCTTTTCCCCAGAGGCTGGGCAGAGGGTTCTAGTAGCGTCTGGCCCGAATTCAGCTCCTCGGCACCAAATCCCCCCTCTGAGCCCTCGGCGCTGTAAGTCCTGGAGGAGTGGGACCTGCCGTAGTCCGCAGCTCTCGAGGCTTGGTGTTCGTGCGTTGCGTGGCCGAGCGACTCCGCTTCTTGCTGGGAAAAGAGCTGCAGCAGCGCAGCCGTCACGGCCGGGTTCAACTCTTGGGCTGCGCTGGAGAGATCGCCTTCGGAGAGAGGTGGCGGCGGCGGCCCGGGGGGCTCGGGGGGTCTCTTCTCTGGTGGGAGAATGCGAGGAGGACATGCTGTGGAAGGGTTACTTCTTTTAAACACTATCTTAAAACATCACGCGAACAGATATAAATACATTTATATGAAAAAAAAAAACCAAACAGCCTACCGAGACAGTCCGCTCTCTAGGATGCACTGGAAAAGAGGCGGAGAGTTTTAAAAGCTGGCATTCGTTGCAAGATCAATGCACATGTTCATTAACATTTTCCCCCGTACTCGCCCCGTCCCCCACGCGCCCAACTAGTTGGCAACAGCTGTCCTAACACATGGGCACCCGTGGAGGGAATTCCTGCGCTCGGATCAAAGGCTAACGCCGAGCGGGAGACAGATGTGGAGCCACATGACAGCACGTGTTCCCCGAAAGCGGGGTCTCCCGCTGCAGAGGAAAAACCTGCGCCGGTACCAGGCTCGCCGGCAGCCGGGCAGCTGCACACTGATGGAGTGTGGCCCTGATGTATTGGTTTAGAAAAAACGCAAAACCAAAACCCTACCCCAAACCCACACATACCAGATCCTGACTGCACCCACGACAGACTGAAGGGAGTGGATACATCCTCTCGTTTCCCCTCATTGCTTCTTACCAGAGCCGGCCCTGCTTCACCTGGTTTGTGACCTTTTTTTACAAAGTGTATTTCCAGCATACAGTCCAAAACAATCCCAACCCACAAATATTTGCATGCAATGTACAGACTGTCCTGGAGCATGAGGAAATAATTTTGCCCCCCGTCCCTTCTTCCCAGGCCCCCCCCACC
>NW_009219202.1:5444-30522 GCF_000690835.1 Fulmarus glacialis
CACATGGGTTTCTGTTTCAAAAGGACCCCTCCTAGCAAGAACAAAAGCACCCTTCACACACCCCCACCATCACCACGCTCTTACTACTTTGTATTACTGCTTTTGAGGCAGCAGAAGAACAAAGCAGCTTGGTTAGGCGGTGGGAAAGGCGAGAGCAGAGCTCTGGCCCTCCCTCTGCTAAGGCAGCGCCACGGCTAGAAGTGACACTGCAGAGGGGAGGACACAGCTTCCCGAAGGACGCGATCTGCTCCCGGCGCCTCGCGTGCCGACTTCTCCCACAAAACCAGTCCTGACTCCTGCAGAGCAACACAACTGAACTGACTCGATCTCGTTCATCGACAAAAGGATTGGCTAACACAGCGATTAAAGTTATTACTGGCGATGACATAAGAGGCCACGAACACCTTGTTTGAATCAGATCCTCAAATCATTTGCAAAACTGGTTATTAAAAAGGTCAAACTTTATTGTGAAAACCAGTAGTCTTCCAGGACCACCCCTCCACCCATATCAGTCAGTCCACTTTAAAACTAGATTGTATTTAAATCCAGAAAACAATCTTCAGGTAATTTTAAAGCCAAGCTGATTTGGGGACAGCATATCATTTAAAATAATTATAAACAGAGAACAATGTTATTTGATTGAATCTGCTCTACAATAACCTAGTTATCTTCCAGTACTAGGGCAAAAAAGAAAAAAAAAAAAAAAAAAAAGCACGATCACAACTGGCTTGTGGTGGGCGGGTGTGTTGAAGGCACGAGAACACAGCACGTTCAGCTACATTGCAGAGGAGTTGTGTATCGGGCCAAAAGAGGCTCCCTGGAGAGTCTGAGACATACTCAGGAGGCGCTTCTAGAATTTGGTGAGGTCGTCACAGGATGTTGCTAATAATTCAAAAAAATCAACAGAAACAAGAGACATGGAGACATTTACACTCACCTTTGAAAAGGAAATCCAAGAGTTCACTGATACAATCAGCTCTTTTAAACATGCCTCCTACTTGCTCTACAAGAACCAGCCGTTTGGCTCAACTTCAGAAGTCACTGAATTTCAGGACTCATAAAAGTCAACTTTACGTATAACCAGGCACATCGAAGCTGGATGCACAAGTTTCTTATGTACACAACTGCCACTATCCCTCCCTTCCAGCACACTCCAGTATTTCAGTTCGTGTGTTCTTTAAAATAATCTCTGCACAGTTTGTTTTTTTTTTCTTCCCCCTTTTTGAGAGGGCTGGAAGGGAATGGTGAAAGAGAGAGTTGGGACAAAATACAAGATGGCAAAATCTGCAGAGATCCAACATCCTGTGCAAAAACCCCTACCTGAATGTGTAAACTGATTACTAGGGGTATTAAAGGAAGAACTGACCCTCCAAGTTTCCCCTTCATTTTTTTTGGAAAAAACAAAACCTTTAATCTTCACTGACCCATCCACAGTGGAGCACTAATGGATTTTATATGCTTTGGAGATGTAGCAAGTATTTTTGTGTTTTGGCTTTTTGCAGTTAAAACCTCCTGAGCAGTCTGGCACTTACCGCAGGGAGTGGGTCAGTGTCTTTCTCAGTCTTGAAATCTGAGACTCGACCACGTTCTAGCACCCAGCACCTTTCCTCCTCCCATCCACACCCCCTGTCGCCCTCTGCCACAACACTCAAATGTCTTGGTTCCTCCTGGCCGCAGTTAAACTAGAGGCACTCATATGGAATACTTTAATTGTTCAAACAAGTGCACGGCATCCAAGATGCACAAGCAATGGTCATGAGTGGATTATTTACCTGTACTTTCCTCTGAATGCATTGTAGGGGTTTTCCTTGGCCCCCGTTGCTCACTGCTCTTCTCCCCGTTGCTCTCCTCCAGGGTTATAACAGGCTCCTGGCTTTTCATCAGCTGACTCAGCAGAACGGCCAGCACGTTCTGCATATCTCCCTGAGCGCCGGCTGTTTCTGGAGTCGCCTGCTCCTCTGGTAGCTGGGCCTCCGCGGGTGGCTCTTCTATGGCTTCCTCTGCTGCTGCTGCTGCCTGAGACTCATGCTGCTGAGTTGTGGCTTCTGTCAGAGCGTTGATGGACTGGTTGAGAGCCTCCAGCTGTTGCTGCATCTCTGGGTTAGAGTGTACATTCAACAGCTGGGCCATCTGTGGGACACTCAGATCAGTCTGGCTCTGCAGCAAGTTCAGTAAAACAGCTAGTTCGCTCTGATTCAGCTGCTGGGTGATTTCTCCAAGGCCTGCAGGAAACACAAGAAGCATCACAGGAAGGTTAGGCAAAGCAACATCACATTGGTTTGTAATCGTGACACCGCACATACCAATGAACATCTCTTCTTCATGTCCCCGGGCCAAGGGGAAGGTACGGAGGCTCCGGGAGGAGGATTCCAGGATAGTTTGCTCAGATTTCCACCGTCAGCTTGCCCCCTCCAGACTGTGATCAGCTCTGAACAGCACTGCAGCAGCACCCCGTGGTACTGCACACACACTGCACTCACCCAAGGCTACAGCTGGGAACTGCTCTGTTAGCCACAGAGGGAAGCTTCTTCTCAAATCTACCAACATAACTGCACACACGGTTGCTTCTCAAATCAGCCCAGTTGAGTTAGCTAACCGAGGGCATCCCAAGAATCAGACCGGTGACCAAGTACACCAACAGTTATGGCAGCAAGTCTGAGGATGCGTGATGAAGATTAGAAACCTTTAGCCCACTTCAGTGTTAATCAGAGCAGGAAGCTTGACAGCAGCTCAGCCCCTCCCAAGGTCTCTGCAGCACTTCGCAGATCAAAAGCACTCCCTCCTGCACTGGAAAGCAGGTTTCCCGGGATGGAGCTAATCTGCTGTTTGGGATGGAGGAAGGGTGTGTTCCACTGACACAGCAAAAGAAATTAGGTCAAGCACAAGGCAATTCCTTGCTGAAAGCTGGCCTGGGATCACAGAGGACTCTGTCCTGACCTGCAAGTATCTAGGTTAGTCTAAAATACAACCCTTGAGTGGCATCACCTCCCTTTGTACCATGCTGGAGCGGAGTCTCCTGAGTGACAAGTGACAACGCTGTCCCTTCACACTGACACTGACTTTGTAAGTCAAACTTTTTGGGAAGAAGGGTGCAAAGGTGTGGTTTTAGAAGCTTAAAATTAAGCTCCTCTTGCTGGTAGGCAACTAAGAACGTGCCACTCACTTTTCTCAGCTGTTTGTTAATCCAACCACCACTTTTTGTCCATCTGCCGTGTTTCATTGAACACATGGATTGTACATTCCCTGGAGCAAGAACTTGTCTTCCTTGTTACTTGTCAGCACAACATTTGACACAAAGGAAGCTTTAGCCCGTATCTGGGTTTTTATAAGGCTTCTACAGAACAATCAGCATGGTCTGGGCAGCTTTGTATATCTCTACATTCCCAGAAATCAAAATACCGTCCGTCCTCCCCCTGCAACTATTTTCTAAACACCAGAAGGTTGGTCACAGTTTTGGAACCGGTGCACAAGTCCTGGTCCTGCAAGTCTTTGTGACCAAGTGATCTTTTCTGCAAGAAGCAAAGTGCAATAATGTACACTTTTGCCCACCAGCCACTAGGCTGTTACATCCCGTGCCTAATCTTTATATAATTTGATCAACAAGATTAAACTTCAGCTCATTTGCACACCCTTTACATGGCTGTACCTTCCAGCCTATTATCTGTTACTTCGCTGGCTTAAGTGACTCAATGACTCATTTCATTTTATTCTCTGTGAAAGCGTGCTTCGGAACCAATAATGTAACTCACAGAACAAATTCATAGTCAACTCATCAGTGAGTGACTTCTGAAGACCAGCCAGAATGCTCTGCAGCCAATAGTTTTCACAGCAGAGAAAAAAAAAATGGAAAAAAAAAATCAGGATAGGAAGATTCTGGAATGCCCTTTCTGTAGAAACAGAGGTGAAAGAACCAGACTGGCTTGAAAATAGACAAAAGCCTCCCACACCCAGACCAGAGAGGTAACGAATCAGGAGGAGCCCTTTACAGACCAGACTGGGCACTGACCTACTGCATCTCCAGCACCAGACTCTGTTTTGAGCTGAGCGGGCTGTGGGTGCACAGGACTGCTGTTGTTTTTGACAGTGTCTGTGCTTGTAACAGAGGTAGTTTCTTTCCGAGAAACTTTTGATAATGGTGGCTCCTCCACTGCAATCCCGCTTTGCCGCTGCCGTCGGCGTTTCTTGCTCCACAGCTCGTGGCAATCCTGCCAGTGGGGAAGGCTGGAAGAGAACAACACTTAGCAGTTAAGAATCATGGCAAGAAAACCCATTTAATCCTCAAAGACCACAGAAAGTTATTAGTGCCATAAAAGAAGCACAGATGTTCCTCTGACTGCAACCACACTATTAAACCAAGAAGGGGCAAGTCCTAGAACCAGAAAAGGCAGCATAATTGCACGTGAATCATTTAATTTGCACTGGGATCTTATCCCTGAATGGACTAGGTTAGCTACAACACACACAAGCCCCAATGAGTGCAAGTCCACCAAGCTTTGAGAGTCTGGTGGCTTTAAGAAAGCAGCTGCCTTTAGTCACTCTGAAGGAAAACAGGCATCTCAAAAGCTACTGCCATACTTGCACACAAAGCAGCTAGAGCAGAGTTTTATAATCTGCTTGATTGGAGTGGGAGAAAAGAGCTGCAGTGTGACACTGCTCAACAGCCACTCTTCTAGTCAATTAACAAGCAGCATAAATGAGGCCTGGCCAGTCCTCCATGGCACAGAGGACAGGGATATGCTACATGCTACTCTTGCATGTCTTCCAACAGAGTTTTAGAGCACCTTACAAGCATTAAACTGAGCTTTTTAAAACCGGCCTGTTATCAGGCAGAAAAACAACAGCACAGGAAGAGCTATGTGCTCAGCCATATGACAAAATGCAAGGGCAGAGTTGAGAAAAGAACCCAGAAATCACAACTTAATTCTGACTGAAAAGAACCCAAGGCCAAGCCAGTGGCTCCTTCCCAAAGCTCATTAGCAGAGAGCCCACTGTGGTGGAGGATGCCAGCTGGAACTTACTCTGGAGGTGCCATTTTGCTGAGGTCAACATCCTTAAGGAAGTCACTCTGCAGGGCCTGTTCTGCTGTGCAGCGCTTGCCAGGGTCTAGCGTCAGCATGTGGTCCAGCAGGTCGAGAGCAGACGAAGGAATGCTGCGCAGAGTTGGAAATATGGCTGAGTTAAGGGGTTGTTCTGAACAGGGGGAGAAGCCCACTTTCAGAGAGACACCTCAGGCCTAAGAGAAATCCATGCAGTCAAAATTTATTACTACATGATGCAGCAGCCCAAAGACATCAACAGAACAGGCATCAGATATGCGATATTTGCAGTCTAATTTTTGCCATTTACGAAGAACAACTCTGCTACAAATCCCACAAGACGATCACAAAATTACATCCTCCTCCCAGAGAGCGTCTCTGAGTCAAACAGCCTCAGCACTCTGAGAACGCCACGCTGTCAAGCGTGCTTTCCAGCGCAGACCCTAGCTAGAAGTGTCACAACCGTGCAGAGGCAGGGAACCCCCCCGGCAGGCACCTGTGGCAGATTGGATATTTAGAAAGAGGACAGTGACCCCATTCCAGACTTCCCCAGATGGGAGAAGCCCTCCTGGAGAGGGCTGCCTGAGGGCAGAAGGCAAGAAGGGGAACCACTGCTTTATCCTGCCAGGTAGACTAGAGCCAAAGGATAGCAGATGAGTCGCACAACTTAACAGACGGCCATAATCCCCACGCAGCCACTTATCCTCTCTTCTAACAAAACTCACAAGGAGAACTCCTCACGCAGGCGCCTTCGGTATTGCTTCTTCGGTTTCATAGTGTTGAAGTAGGGCAACTTGATGACATCTGGCCACACCGCTGGACAGGGGCTCCCACAGAGCCGGCTGAGAACCAGAAAAGCAGAGTATGATCAGCAGGTGGAACGCAGGAGGAGAAGAGTCACCAACCTGAGAGAAAACATTTCCTTTCTAAGCAACTTACTGTACCAATAGCCTAAGTCTGGGCACACTTCGATGAAGATTAGATAACCCTCAGGTTAAAAAGCAGGTATCAGAAAGAGGAAAAATGCTTACCTTGAGTTCATAAACCATCCAACACAATGAATTTTCAGTCTGAGAGGTAATTTAGGTTCATGGTTTTTGCACTCAACTAACAACAGCAAAGTTTACTGAGGGTACATACATTAGCAGCCACACACTTGACGGCAGGTATGGACACTTAAATGCCTAACTATTCACATTTGCAGTTACAGTCATTTGCTGGTCCTATTTTGCAGGCAGCTTAGAGTAAGAGGGCTCTTATAACACAAAGACTGTGTGCATGAGCAGTTTCTACAGTACCTCTTCTCATAGGCATGCATGTGCAATGCTTTACCTGATTAATTCAAGCTGAGCCAGTTCCAGATTGGCTTGAAAAATAGGCTTCTTTGTAAACAGTTCCCCGAGGATACAGCTGGAAAGAGGAAAAGCAAGAGGTCATGACAGCACACCCTTGGGATGATCGTTTGAACACTGCAGCATTTCTGTTCAGAAGCAGGTTTGCCTGAGGAGAGTTATTTGCATCAGGGCTTGTAGTTGAGAACCGACAAACTAACCTATGTGTACAGAGTCACCAATTCTACGCAGCTGGGAAATAACATTCACTAGTAGGCTGGTTAACATGTCACAGGCTTCACGCTTTAACTCTTTGCAGGGAAAGGAGGATGTGTCCATAGCATGACAAGAAAAACAGATTCAGCCCATTTATCTTTTCAACTTTACTGTCACAATTTGGGGGATATCTGCTGGCCCAAATTATCCTCAGCTGCCAGTAGCGTACTGTTTGTCATTGCCAAGTGCAGGATATCGCCTTGTACGCATGACGTTTGTACGCACACACAACATTTGTACAGCTGGAAGGGAAAGAAAAGAAGGAGGGAAGGGACAACTCTGACTCATTCAGTCCTTAACATCTACCCTTAAGCCTTCTGACAGGAACGACAATCAGTGCCAAATATAACTGTGGTCTGATACAGGCACCTGTCTGCTGGAACTGGGCTAACCGCACTCATTTGGCACAGGACACTGAACAGCAACTGGACTTCACCGCCAGAATTTCCAGAAGTAATTATGAGGGCCTGACTTTTACAAACCTTTGTTGTTTGTGTACTAAGCTCTGCTGAAAGTTTACCTGTGAATATCACAATGGGAAGCACACACTTTGGGAAATCCAGCACCACTTCTGAATGCTGAATCCGAGTCTCTGGTTCTGAATCACTTGGAAAGTGGTCCACCTTTGTGGCTGAACTGCCCAGACTCCTCCTGTTCATGAGGCTCCCTACACTACTAGAAACCTGAAATCTCTACTTTAAAATGTTTCCTAGATTTAGCTGAAAAAATTAGGTGACAAACAGAGCAATTTGAAGAGGTTACAGAAAAACTCTCTATTAGGTCATTAAAACCATACACTGAAGCTACGACCAGCACAGAGTAAGCTTGTCACCCCTTCTGATCTTAGTGGTACATCATTATCAAAGATTGGTTGGTTTGTTTTTTAAATAGTGAGAATAGGTACCTTTTATGCTTTCACATGTCAATACTAAGAAAAGTCTCATTCTAGGAGTTTTTACTAAGTGGTATAGCTTTAGTTAGGTGACACACACCTACTTCCTCAAAGCACAGAATTTTGAAAGTATTCCTATCACAACACACTTTGCCTAGCTGGAACAGATTGATTTGTGCTAATTTCTGAAACTCTAAGACTACCTTCCATTAGAACTATTCTATTCATGTGCTGATGTTTACAGCCCAAACAGGACAAAAGATACAAACCAGACACTTACCCACAGCTCCACACATCTATGGCTGGTGTGTAACGCTCCTCACCTAGCAGCAATTCTGGAGGTCGATACCATAATGTAATGACTTTATTTGTGTATGGACGGCTGGAATGCAAGGTACAAATATAAACTGATGACAAGAACCACAAAACGCTTACAAACTGTAATTATTACTTCCAACTGCAGAGTTAGGCATATAAGTAGAAGCAGTGGGCTTTCAAGTGTCTAGATGTCCACAGCACCTGCCTGAGCTAAATAAAGCTGATGAGATATTACAGATTTTACAGGTCTGCCTGTGTGCACAAGACAGTAAATTTTAAGTACCCAAGACTGAAAAATCCTGACGTGCAACAGGCAGCAGCAGGCTGCCACGACTGAATAGTGACTGATCTCAACTGATCTCAGAGCAAAACGTGGTCCATGGCAAGCAGGGAAGATGTTTTTGGTTCCTTATCAGCTGCTTTGTCTAATGAAAGGCTATTAATACCAACCAGGAGTATATTTTTTCTGACAGCTGGAGCTGTGTTATACCACTTACACCATACTGGAAATCATTTCTCAGGCAATGCCAGGACCTCCAAGTGAAGGGACTATGTGGACATTAAGAAGAAAGGAGCTCATCCCACCTATGGAAACTGTTTCCCCCTTCCTCCATCCCGCTATGCCTCACCTCTCCTCCGAGCTGTAGAGTCGGGCGAGTCCAAAGTCTGCAAGTTTGATTTGCCCACTGAAAGACAAAAAAAGTCACTGGTTTGAATCACAGCTAGGCTCACATGCTGCAAGCAGTAAAAGGTAAGGAAATCCCTCTATGTAGTAGAAAGACCTAACAATGTTTGCAATAAGTACTTTTGGATATGCCAGTCTTAATTTTTCAAACCCTATTTAATGCTTCAAAGAAATGGTGGGGGGGAAGCAATAATTCAGTCTCATCTCTATCACAAACCCTTCCCAACAGACCAATGTCCCAGAGAAATTTTTTAGATGGATAACCAGACATGCGGATGCAATTATGTGCAGTATTATTCTCACAGGCTCAAAGTTTTCTTATGGGTATCCAGATAAAGACTTGAGAATTAACAGCAAATGAATAATTGTTATGTATTCTGTGATGAACTACATTACTGCCAAACATTGCTATCTAGAGAAGAGAGTGCGTTCATGGAGAACTGCTACTTCCTACCTTAACACTCAATGGTTTCTCTGCATTCAAGCACTTCCAATAAACAGTATTTTTGCCAAAATACCATGGAGACCAAGTGTACACAGAGACCCATTTACTTCAAGTCAACATGAAGAAAGTTAACTGTAAGGAGCTGCAAAACAGTGAGCAGAGGGCCTCACGTGGAGAGACTGCTACCAACAGCAAGTCAAGTAGAAGGTTGTTAGGGCTGTTCACCCTTGCAGCAGGAGCTGTGTTCTCAGCCAGCAGCAGCACCCAGGAAAGCCACTGCTTAATTACAACCATCCATCACCCCACTGGTGGAAACATGCAGGGTTGTATTCCTACAGTGGATCACCTCCTGTTCCTAAGCACACTCAAGGTGAAGACAACTGTGTGCTCTCAGCTGAACTCAGAGAGAGTGCAGGGAAGAGCTTGGACAGAACTGTATCTACTCCCAGGTTACCTGTTGTTCAATAAGATGTTGGAGCACTTAATATCTCGATGAAGGAAGTTCTTTTTGTGACAATAATCCAGACCCTCCATTAACTGTTTCATGAAAGACTTGATATGGTCCTCTGAGAAATGTACCAAGCCAGATTCTAGCAGCCCCATTAGGTCATGGTCCATGTACTCAAACACAAGGTAAAAGGCACCTGGTATAATAAAGAGAGAAATGATTTAAGACAAGAGAGGAGAGACAAAGAAAAAGGAGGAATGAAAGTAGATTCAATTGTTGAAATATTCTTTTTTGTGCACTGTTGAGTGTGTTCTGTTGGCTTTTTCTTTAACACCGTCTTGTGATATTTAGGGCTTACTGGGCATCCTAGAAGATTCTTTTTTCAATCAAGGGGAGAAAAAACCAGAACAACCAAGTAGCCCCTCTAATGCATCAAGCTGACATCTGAAATCAAAATATGCACCCAAAATAAATTCCTTTGAAATCCTGGTCACGTTTACCTACGTTTTTTCTTCAAGCTAGTTTGTTGAAGAGGCTACTGCTATGAATGGCTTGAACTGATGTTTGTGTTGTTCCCTTCTCTCTCACACCAGAAAAGGCCCCAAACAAAAGCTAATGGGATGCTAGAACACCCTTCTTCCACCGTGACAGAGGACAGAAAACTTTTCACACTATCGGTAAGTTTGTTGCCACTAAGCAGTGGTAAAAGTGACCCTGTAAAGCCTTTTTTTTTTTTTTTTTTTTTTCTTTTTTTAAGACTGCTCTTTTGTGACTCTACAGGAATCCAATGCATCCTTTTAAATTCGTGTCTACCTCTGCTCTGCAGTGCGACAACTCATTTTAACTGGAATCTATCCTTTGATGTAACGCCAAATCCAGATGCCAAACTTGCTGGAACTATGTATCAAGGAGGAATGCAAAAAAGAAAATGTACACCAGAGTTTAGATTTTTAGTTTTACACTAAGAATAAACAAATGGAGTTGCATCACCTCTTTGGCTAATTGAAACCACACCCTGCAGCAGATACTACCTTTGTCCTTCTTGAAATCCAGTGCATCTTGTTTGTCCGTGACAATTTCCTTCATGTTAACAACACTGCGGTGGATCAGCTGCCGAAGGATTTTGATCTCGCGGATGGCCGTGATGGGGAAGCCTTCCTTTTCATTGTCCAGTCGCACCTTCTTGAGAGCCACCAGTTCACCTGCCAGAACAAGCCACTGTCAAAACCTCTGCGCACATCACTGCTGACAACTCTGTGGGTTTCCAGGGGGAAGTTGAAAGTAGCTATGAGCACAGTCAACATCCACCAAGAAACAGCTTTAGTTACCACCCTACTAATTTTTGTTACATTGCTCTGTCAGAAGTTATCACACCAACAACTCAAGACAGATGACACCAGTGCTCCTCCCAGTTCGCTTCAGAGGAAAGTCACACAGGTGAACTTAAATTTACCCTGGAAGCCACTCCAGTTCTTTTCACAAGCTCTGCTACAATAAAGTCCGACAGAGGCACATTCAAAAAGCAGGGGTTCAGCTGGCACCTATGGCTGCCATACCTATACCTACCATGACCACCTGACCATGCATCAAATTGTACACACAGGGCACAGGATTTCACAGGCAGAAAGGGCAGCTGAGCACCAACTCACAGTTACCAGGATTTCAGAGCTTCTGTTCTTTTGCCCATTTTGAAAACATCTAATGTAAATGCTTATTTCAGGGCTGGAGCCATTTCTAGTTCTACAGGTATTCATCACTAACTGGCAACACCGCTAACGCTGGAATGGGTTTTAAGCACACCCACAGTAACAAGGCCTTAAAGAAGTGGAGTCCATCTGAAGCCACTTGGCATCCTTACCTGTATCCTTGTCCTTGGCTTTGTACACCTGCCCATACGTCCCTTCTCCAATAATCCCGATGATATCAAATTTGTCCACGCAACGCTTCCCCCAGTCGCTTTCTGTCTGTCTCCTTTCCCCATACCGAGGACAACAGATTCTGAAAGAGGGAAGAGGAGTGTTAGACACCCGAGTGCTCCACCTCACCCGCCATCCCACAAACAAATGCCCATTCGACTGTTTTAAGCTTTACCCTAAAAACAAAAAGCAAAGGTCAGGCACCCTGTCTTTACACTCCTAGCAACTGAGTGTTCAGTAGAGTTTAATGAATTATGCTGTATAATCTCAACTACTCCAGATACAGGCACTGCATACAGCAATATTATCCTTCTATTTCATTCAGATACTAAAGCGTGCCAGCCAGAACACTCCCACTATCAGATCTTTTCACTTCAGTTATGCATTTATCAGCTGCATACGGCTAACGAGCAATACATTGTTCCTCCTGGGGACATAAGGAGTGCAAAGAGTGGGAAAGACAAGCAAAATGGATATTATGCCACCTCAATTCTACAGACTTTGAGGTAGCAGAACTATTATGCTATAGCCTACCCGGGGCACGCAGTTAGTTACACAGATTTCTACAAAGATCTCATTATATACTTTTAACTGAGAGTAGCTTGAAGGAGAACCAAACCAGTATCTTTACCTAAAAAATACAAAAGAATTATGCTACAGTAGGACAAAAATCAGTGTTTGCAATCTTTTGCAGAAACACTGGACATTTGATTTTTATTTTAAAAAGTGCAGCTAGCACTCTGTGTACAAAACGCCAAGGGAACTCGCTTGACAATTGCATGAATTTTGTTATCAGGGGAAGTTGTATATACCATGCAACATGACTAATACTTCAATTGGGCATGAAGAAAAGGCGAATGTCTCCTATTCGGAATAACCAATTCCTAGAAGCACCACGAGTTTTATATAGGGATACTCATCAGGAGGTTTCTCTGGCCTGCAGGATATAGGCTAAATCAAAAGATGAGAGAGCTTTCAGGGTAGATGTGGCTGGAGATTGATATGACACACTCCAGCAATTTCTACCATTGAAAGGGTCAAAGGGGAAGACAACAGGATCCGTCACAGCTTCAGTACAATGCCCGAATCGTAATCTCCATTTGGTGCACAATTTACACAACCTCCTCTTCTTCCCAAACTGCTGTACTGTTAATTCTCAAATAGATAGGGCAAGTGGCCTTCAACTGTGACTGGTCCAAATATGAAACAACCCACAGGAAACCGTTAATATACCATAAGAAAAAACAGAAATATGAACTCGTTTTCTCCACATTTCACTTCCCTCAATAAAGACAGCACTCGAACAAATCTGGGGACAAAAGAATTTATAAAACTGAAGTAAATCTGGCTAAAGATTTATAAGTAAGGGCATGTTAAGTGTTCTCCCCATCAGATAAAGGGTGGGGAGGCTGCTGAGAGCTGGCAAAGCAGCTGCCAGATTCAATTTAAAAAATGACTGCATTTCCAACAGTGCCGTCTCCACACAGAGAATAGGGCATGCAGTCAGCTCTTCTAGGAGTGCTGCAGTATACACCAAAACGTAAAGCTTTGGAAACCTAGACTGACATCTGTCTGAAGAAACAGAAAACCCAACAACTCAGAAAAGCTGGAAAAAAGAAAGCCAGCCTTACTTTGGTCTCTTTTTGAATGGTTGCTGAGGTGGTGTGGCTGCCTTTGGTTCCGGGGAGTCAGGAGGAGATGGATCCCCTCCAGGGAGCTCTGGAGGGAGCGGGAGGTCCGTGAGTAAGTGTCGTGGTCTCTGCTCTCTATCTTTCTTCACAGGTTTTGGAGGAAGAATCTCTTTTGGACTAAACTCCGAAAAGTTAATACAATACAAAAGTCAGACTTAACAGCCAATTAACAAACAAAAAAGCCTACTGTAGGACAACAGCTCTCTATTTGAGAACATAAAGTTAGGAGCCCAAGTTTAAGTGCCAAAATTAGCATAGCCAAGTATAAAACAAAACAGCCTTTAATTTTACAATGATAATACATCAGGAGAGAAGAGTGTTAGGTTTGAATGCACTGTCTTCAAACAAACACACAGCCCTCTGCAACTAGAATTTGCTCAATTTGCACAAATAAGTAGTTATTCTGAGCTTCCTGTAAGACAGGTCAGGTTATCAGCCAGCACCCACTTTCCGACCCTTACTTCCTCTATTTAGTCCTTTTATCATAATGAAATTAAATGCATGACTTGTTAAGGACCACTATAAATAAGAACACAGAATTAAATCTCTCTACAACTTCTTAGCAAGGACTAAAATGTAGCTCTACCTTGTGAATATTGCTGAGAAACCAAAAGTTGACTTTTTTAAAAAAAAAAAAAAAAATCAAATTACCAATGGCATCAGAAGCTTGGTTTAGACTGGCAGGAGTCTCATAAGCAGAACCTAATTTCTCTCTCATATATCCCTAGGTCTAAATAGTCAGGAATTCTTCTCCACGCAAATCTCCGCTTCACCAGGAAAAGAAAAAGATTAAGAAATACGAAACAACCTTCCAAGGTTCATTTTTAGGGCAGCCAGCAGGAGGTTTGCTGTTTGTCAGCATCACCAGGTCTAACGCTTCGGCACAGAGAACTCCGCGTAAATGAACTGATGGAAGTAGGTCATTTTCCCAATTTTTTTATTAGACACTGCCTAATCTGCACGAAAATCTCTTGTGAAATATAGTTAAGAAACAAGCAAGATGAAGAAGGATATTGTTCTGGCACTGAGCTCTGACATCTTCTGTAAAAGATGGGGGAGCAATCTTATCCCACTGCTAAGAAGTCACTGCGCAGATGCAGAACTGATCGCACGTCACGCCAGCCTAGACCTCTGGAGGAAAGCACTCACTGACGGGCACTGTTACCAGCAGTACATATCCTAGAAATAGCAGAAGTGGGAGAGCTCACAGGCTGAAGCTCACCCCCCATTAACTGCAAATTCTTAATCTGCAGAATGATACCCAGCCGGGTCACTTCACCAAGGCAGAATCCACGTTAAGCCTCAGAAGAGGTTCTTTAAAGCAGGATCTAGACAGCCAGGGCCTACAACCGCATGTAGGAGGCAAGAGACTTTCTTCCAACAGAGCAGATCAATCAGGTTTTGCTTTCTTTACGGCTTTCATATGCGTACTTGAAGCACTGATCTAACATCCAGTTTTTACAGATTGAACATTCACAGTAACAAAAAAGTAGCTGTTTATTTGACTTTGTGTTTAATCCACTTCTAATTGGCAATTCATTTGTTCCTGATAGTATTCAAATACCTAATAGTATATGCTAAGCTTGGGCCCTTTGACCCTGTCTAAAAGATTCAGCCTTCTTCCAGACACACATCAAAAGCCAATTTCTTTGCAAGAATTTGGGAAGAGTGAAGGTGTGTTTGTAGGTTTAACCTGCAGGCGCCCAGCCTTCCAGGAGGTCCTTTCTCTTCCTCTTACCAAACAGTTACCGTTTTCTTGCCGACACACTGTTATCTGTGCTTAGTTAATCTATTTGCATATCAGCACTAGTGCTACTAGATGGTTACTGTAACTTTAATTACCTCCAGAACTTTTGGACATTTCACCAGGCATTTCTTTCAAAGTGAGAAAGCTAAACAGACCCTTCAGAGTTGCCCAAGCAGAAAAATGACAAAGTGCAAACACCAACTGCCTAACAAAGACTCCTAGAAGCTACCTCCCTTCTTCCCCTCCCCTAAAATTGAAGGAACGCCATCAGCCAGGTCTGCATTTTTAACTATGTTAGGGCTGTGAACAGTCACCCAGATGTTTCCAGGAACCTATGCAAGCTATGCAATTTCTGAGTGCAACATCAAACACGTGCAAAGTTTATACCACTTGCTTCTAAACAGCTTCTCCCCTCCTCCTGCTAGGAGAAGTGCACAGTGCACCTTGACCGCTGCGAAGTCTAAAAGCGTTATAGACAGATGATAAGCCTTGACAGCTCCGCAAGCATCAAAAAAGGTTAAAGAGTCTCTAATTGAATGAGGTGTGTTTTGTACTCAAACACTTCAAAGCACGTTTCCAAACCCTATGCTTACCACGGTCTCAGAGCTGGAGAGTTCTCCCAGTCTCAGCATATGAAAACAAAAGTCTATCTAAGAAAAGTTTTGTTCATAAACACGAAGGCAGTTGATTAAGAGTGAGCTTCTATACTCAGTCAATGCCATGTGCAACTGCCACTAGACTCAGCAAAATGAAGCGGGATTTCCTGTCTTTTTATTGGGAAAAAGTCACTGTAAATCCATTTACTAAGCTTAGCAACCAGCCCACACTCCTAAGTTCATAGTGATGGCAGAGAAAAAACACACACTTTTACAAAACTAAGCCACACCTGCGTGGTAAAAAAAGAGCTCTAGGTGTGAGTGGCTAAAAAAAAAAAATACGGTATTGGCTGGACAGTTTCTGTGTCTGGAAATAAGGGAACACAGCAGCAGAATCTTGCTTAGACTGGCATTTGAGTTGGGAAAAATCTGCAATCTGTTAAAAGCTACTGCTCATCACAGATACATTTAAACTAAATAGAAGATTGCTGAACAATATTACACAGCTTAGGAAGGGCAACATAAACATGCACAAGCCTAACTTTTATGTTGATCACAGTGACAACATTACTCTAATTTACATCAATACCAGGACAAACCATGAAAATCAATTAAATGAATCAGAATATGTAACATACTGTGTTCACTTCAACCACAGGGTAATTATATTAAGTCATAACTATCATGTAACACACTATTCATTAAAAAACATGCTTTACTAGCCAATGAGATACCTAGTACATCTTTAGCGATGGTTGGAAGATACAGAAGTTGTTAGGGAACTACAGGCTAAGCAGATCAAGTAGAAAAAAAAAAATGACCTTATGTTAAAAGCACTACAACATACTAAGCTACAAAAGGAAAAAAAAAAAAAAGATTTGTTTTTCTTCTTCTCCACCTCCATTTTGGATATTCTGTTCCTTTCCCCTCTTCGCCCCCACCAAAAGAAAACACCCACAGTAAGGTTTTTCAGACAAGTTCGTATCAGAAGCCAAGACCACCACCAGCCAAGACGCAGAGCAGTGAGAGCTACAATTACAGGACAGAATTAAGTCTGCATGTTTTGATTAGAAATGATAGGAAGCAGAAAGCTGAAGTAGGTGCAGTTTCACTCTTTCATTTTTAAACTTTTTCAAACAATCAGTACCTACTTCTTAAGCAATAAGGATTGTATTAATTATTCAATAGTTAAGACAGTACTTAAGTTAAACCAATGCCATTTTTGACACGTGGGCATGGCCTGCATGTTTGATGAATTTGGAACAGAAATAGCTCTGGTTTGTGTTCTTGTATTGGAATGGTTAAGCTCTTTCCTGTTACTTAAGCACAGGTTTTGGAGGAATTAAACAAAAAAGCAATTTCAAAATAAGCCTGTGCAAATGGCTGCAACGCAAAGGGATGCATAATTCCAGATCCATGTTTCATTATTGTAATAAATATGAACAAAGAGCGATGCAAAACCTTCACTAACCAGCATTAAAACAGCAGCCAAACCTCTCTTTCTCGCCGAGATAAGATGTAACTACCTGCACAGGATCACAAAACTCTCCACATAAACCTGACAAGGCCAAAACCAGGAACAGCCGTGCAATAATGCATTTTTACCAGTGGCATAGCCCTCGGTGTACTCTGCAGGATAAGCTAGGAACTGTCAAACTAACCAAAAGAATCTGTTTATTTCAATGTTTTGCTTCTAAATGCAAACAGGATGCTCTCGTGTGACCTTACCTATCCAAGTCATCTTCCCCAACTAAAATAGGGGGGAGCGGAAGCGGAGGCAACGTTGAAGTTTTCAGGTGTGGGATAGCAGCCGTCACAGACACTTGTGTTTTTGTAGCAACTTGGACAGAGGACTGAGAGTTCACCTGAGAGGATAAAGTAGACGTCCTTGGGTGGGAAGAAGATGGCAAAGACGTTGGGGCTGAAGTAGGGACCTGAACGGGAGTCAGTTGGGATGGTGGCAAAGGTGGAACAGCAGGTGATGGAGGCAAAGGCGGCAACGGCGGAGTTGGAGGTGGTGGTGTGGTTGTCGGCAGAGGTGGAGGAGGTGATTTTATTGAAGGTAGTGGGGGTGGAATCTCCTTCTCTGCTGCGTCTGTCTCTTTTGGAGATAGGAGGTCCTCTACCACTGCTACAGGTTTCAAGTCTTTTGTTCCCGTCTGTTTTGAATCTCTAACTGGAACAGGATGTTTCCTCTCAGAGTTCTCCTCTGCCTTGATTTTTGTTGTCTCTGCAGGGGCTTTAGTCTCTGCATTTGTATACAGTAAATTAACTAATTCTGTATCTGAAGATGATTTTTCAGATTTAACAGTTTTGATGACCTTTTTAGATTCTGTTCCAGACTCCTTAAGTTCAGCTAGGCTGTTCTCCTTTCTAGACAGGAAAACAGGTGAGCCCTTCGCCTCCTTCCCATCCACCTTGGCTGCAGCTGCTGCCGCTGCCGCCCGCCCCCTTTTTTTTCTTCTGAGCTGCCTGCTGAGTTCTGCCCCGAGACTGGAGTTCAGCGGTAGCCTTGTCGGTGATATACTGGAATGGCGACTGCGTGACCCAGACCTCTGCTTTTTACTGTGAGATGATGAGTGTCTTGAGTACCCAGGACTTCGGCTTCGGGACTTCACAGACTTCCTGTGGAGAGAACAGGGAGAAGATAATGAAACGAAGCACCTCTCAACCTCTGAGCTACTCACCAACAGCTCTCTTTGAAAACAGTTCGAATCCATTATTTGTCAACTACGTTCAGACAGTCCGTAACACCTGTCAGGAGAGACTAAAGCTACTGAAATGAGTTTATTGACTAAAGCAGTACAAGTTTCAAGTCATCATCCAGCCTTCCAATGTCAGGACTACCCTCACAATCATGCCGTTAAGACAGAAACGAAGGATCAAGATTGGACAAGCCTCAAGGTAAAGACGAGATCACAGATGCACGCACTGAACAGAAGACTTCAGTCGAGAGGATGAGCTGGCAGTTTACAAATCTCTCACAGTAATTATGCACAACTTTAAAGGAAACAATAGATAAAATACGACTGCCCTCACGGGAATGCCACCTCAGGAAACATCTCACTTCAAGCTAATTTTTCCCCCTGGTTCTTTTACTATCATCAGAACTCAAATTTGCATATTGTGATTCAGAAGAAGAAAAAAAAACCCAGGAGTTTTAATTCTGTTTGAGGTATGTCCAGAGGGTCTCAGTCTTCCTCTACAATAAATGGGCTCTAAATTAGGTATATATGCAGAAATAAAAAAAAACACTGAAAATCTGTGTTGTGATACAAGCAACAGGCAAGGCAAGAAAAACCTCACACCATCAGGGTACGCACCGCAAGCACGGGGTGAACCTAGTCAGAAGACGGCAGTAACCACAAGCTTACTGGAGACTGATGTGGAAACAAAATAAAAAATAAAATGGAACTGGAAACTGGTACTTCCAGTATCCATGTCAAAATTACTGACAAGACAGAACTGTCTCCTCCACTTCAGGTGGGACTAGGATTTTGCAGGCTATGAGACAGCATACTTTAACTGTACACATGGTAGGCTCTGACGGGTTTAGAAGCTGCGTGAGCCAACAGGAAAATGAGAAATTTTGACATCAGACCCTATGAATACTATAATAGAAACTATGCTCAAAGTTTATTTTTATTCCATGATTTATTACTCAGAACATATCTAGTTTTGAAAATACGGAATTCTCTCAAAACATAGTTCCACAGTAGTTATAAAAAACACCTAATAGCAAGCAGGTTTAAACACACTAGCTGCTGGCTCGCTTGTAACCATGCTCAGAATGTAATTAACAACAAGGTCTAAACTGTTTATAGTGCTACCCAGTATTGTCCTGAGACAACAAATGCTTGGAAAATAAACTGGAGAATTGAGACAGAGTAATGCAAAGTTCCTCACCAGACACCACCAGCATCTTCAAGGATGGACACAGTTGTGACTGCACAGGAAGTGAAGGGTCTCACTGCACAGCGGTGTGGAGTTTAACAGAACCCTCTTCCCTTGCTACTCCAAGCACAAGCATTCTGCCCTCTCACTAGTAAATACAACCCCAAACCTCGTGCTGACAGTGGTCAAAGAACACTACGACTGTAGGTAGTCCTTACCTTTAGACTTACAAAATAAATATACAACCAGAAAGTGGAAAAAAGCGTCATCTGAAGTCACTCAACTATGTTCTTCTTCAGCACACTGTTCTGTAATGGGAATGCTGCCTCAGGATCATTTTCTTTTCCAAGGTTTCTGCTTAATGAATTAACTGCGCCTCCGACGCAGTTTACCATTTGGATAGCAGTTCACCTGCTGCATCCCAGTGCAAAGTTGCCAGGAGCTGAAAAAGCCATTACGTTTTCACTATGCTCAAAGACATTCGCAGACTAAGGAAAACATTCCTAATGAATCCTATAGGATGTAGTTTACTGCAACCACAAATAGTTTTGGGGTTTGCATTCCCTATTACAATTCTTTCAGGATAGATGGTTTAAGACGCTGCGACACTCAGTTTCCTGCTCCCTGTCTCCCATCCTTCCCCATGATTACCTCCCAACAGTTATTCCAATTCAACTGGTTGCAGAGCAGCATTCTCAACAAGATCACTCAGCAGATCTGACATGAAGTAAACTTCTCCAAAAGTGCAATTCTACCTTATTTTTAAGTGCTACATTAGAAACGCAGCCACCAAAGACACCTGTATGGACACAAGCAAGGGAAAGGTAATGCTGGAGGAAGCGGTGGGGTGCCCAGACGGAGCACACGGCTCAGGGTAGGACCCTCTTACGCAAGGGTGGCTGCGGAAGGAGCTGCACCGCAGAACCAGTGCTTCCAACCTGATGAGGGCTGGGGATGACTCCCTGACCTTCCATCATGCTCCTCCGTTCCACCAGGACTAACCACTTATTCGTTCCCAGTAGTCTTCTCCGCTCCTCAGGCACCACTCACGCTTTTTCTCTTCAGTTGTCTAATGATAATTACCTATAGTTATTATACAAAGAGCTGTTGTTTCTAAGCCTATTTTCCAGCTTGGTGTTTACGGCTTCTTTGTTAGACCTGAAAAAGGCACCGCATGCAGAAGCTTGTGTGCTTTCCCAGCTACATCAACGTAACCAGTAATAGACCACTCTACAACAAATCTTACCTCGTATCATTAGACCATCAACAGCCTCAACACCACTACTGCACTTGCTGAGGGGCAGTCTTCCACAGCAACACTTGCTTTTATCACTGCTGGATATCTCAAGAAAGATACAATAAGACAGAAGATGCACAGGCAGATTTTGCTTTTTAAAGATACTCTTTCCATCCTCTGGAATGATCTTTTCGTGGCTTTACCTGCAGCCAGTTAGCACTTTTACCCCTTTCACCCTTAATGTCTGTTAAGGCAACACTCTACAGCTTACTTGTTTTGCTAAGATTATCGGGGATGGGCAGGGGGGCAATTCAGTCTCACACACGGTTGTTCTTCTGGATAGAAATGCTCTGGCATTAAAAAACACCTCGTTGGCTCTCTACACTCGAAACTCGAAATACAAGACAGTAACCATGATGAGTGTGAATTAACATAAAGAAGTCAGAGATGATGGCTCATCTAAAAATCCAAATAAAAAAGCATTATTAGATTAACCTAACTGATACAGTCAGAAGATTAGAATGGTCTTTGGAGGAGGGAATGCTAGAACCCTCCAGACCTCCTCAAGCTGAAAACAACCACGGCTAATAGCCGTTAGCAGAGATGACCCTGAATCAGTTGCTAGAACAACAAAGCCCCACATCTACATACTTCCATATTATCCACTATGCAAACTCCAAGGAGCATCTACAGACATTAGAATACTTTACCTGCTCCAAGCCACAACAGAAGTTAAGAGTAAAGTGCAAACTAGTATCTGGGAAGCCTGACCACATGCCACATGCTCTAATTGCTCAGGAAACAAGCTCAAACAGGCGGCCAGCGTTTCTTATTTATGAATGCCCAATGACCTTTTGCCGTGGCAAGGATCTGCATAACAGTGGCCAGTACTACAGCACGTGCACACACTCACACTTCGCTGCTATACTTAGTACAGAGCACAACCCACCTTCAGCAAGCTGAAGGACTCTGGAATTTCTTCTTCTAGTTTTAGCTGCAGTGACAACAGTTGCTGCAAGGAATGGCAAGCCACATCTGTTATTTTCCCTACTGACCAAATCATCCTCATTTCCTCCTAAATTGAAAGCAAGTTGTTTTGCACAGCCATTTGAAATGCAAACATTCTGTATTTTCTCCAATCAGCACAGCACATTGATTCAGTTTCCTAACACTGTATTTTGGACGTGGAGATTAAAGAAAACACAGAATGCACAAAAAACCACCCCATATTGTCAGTCAGTGGAAATAATTCAGTGTCCCAGAAAAGCCTGCGTTACCTCCTCTGAAGAATTTAAGCCATAGTCAGATGTTCACTGCCTAAGTGCATGTGCCAGTTAAAGACATTTTCTCTCCCAAACTGTTGCTGCCCCTCTGCAGGAGCCAACAGAAGAGATCACACAGTCACTCCCCAGCTACTCTGGTGCAGAGTCAGCTGCCTCCATTTACACACTCATCTGCAGCAGATCAACCAACCCTGGCTTCAGCGAAGCTGGCAAGGAAGGCTCAGCAGATCCACTCTTTCAGGTGAGTTCCTGAACAGCCGTCAGCAGAGGGGCAGCCCCACCTTTGGCTTCTGGAGCAGATGTTTGACCATAGACTTACATCAACTGCCTCACCGTACAGGCTGCACGCTCAGTGAAGCGAAACCAACAATGAATTACAACTTACAATTTGCCTAGCATATGGAAAACACATTAAATTCCCTCTGTCCCCTTACTAAAATCACTTCGTGTGGCTGTTTTCTGAAGGTGTAATATCACACAGTAAGTTATCTGCCCAGCAAAGAGAGAAGAGTAGTAGGTTATCAATTGAAGTCAGAGATTCAAAGAATTCAGTACAAAAAGAGAGAAGAGTAGTAGGTTATCAACTGAAGTCAGAGATTCAAAGAATTCAGTACAAGCTGAGCGTAAACAGTAAGTAACCTTTGGAATCTATTTTGGTTTGGGGTCTAGCATTTTGTCAGTGAGTCAAAGATGCCCTTAAAAAGTTTCTTACGTAGGTATGTAAGTTCAGGGAAGCAGCACAAAGTGCTTCAAAGTTGCTCCTGTAATTAGGATCAGGAAAAGGTAACTGCCTGATTTCTCAAGTCAGAAGAAACTAGCCGTTTACAGAAAGAGCAAGCTTCAAGTGCGCCTTGTGGAAAAAACGCCTTTTTGTATACCTCTCCAGTTTCCACATGGTTTCTTCCTGGTTAGGGCTGAACATGGACATTTAGCATAATACACAATTATATCATGAAGTACACATACATTTTCTACTACTGTATTCTTACTTTTCCAAAACTATTAGCAAATAACGTGTAAGAGCAGTGCCACCAGGGCAAAAAGGATTAGGGGAGGGAGAAGAAAGACACCAAGGACTATCCCTCAGAACCTCTCAGGTGTACACAGAGAAAACAGGGCAGAGAAGAAACAGCCTGAAGGAAATTTTCACTATGTAAAATCACAGCAGAATAAGTAGAGTTTACGTAACAGCTTCCAGGGTGCTAAAACCAATACACCTCTCACAGCAAGGACAAAGGCACTATTTCAAGCCCACTACAGAAGACAGTATTCCTGAAGTTAAGAGAAGAGCTCTAGTAACAAAGGCCAAATTCCAAAAGCCCCGAGTTCTTTGGGAACTGCTGATCACATAAATGCGCTCCGGAGGCAGCCTCTTCACTCGCAGCTCCTGTTTGGACCAGAGGATGCAGTACAGCTAACACAGTGCAGAGCATTTCTATAGCGATTACATTCCAGGTCACATCTTAATTGCCATGGAGCTACAACCAAAGCTTCACAGCACCCATGGTGACAACTGCAACTCACTTAACATAAGCTGAAGCTAGAAAAAAAGAGTCAACATTAGACTATGTATTCGTGCATATAACAGGATGATTAACGAACATCTGAAATAAAACACACAGAACTACCTTCAAATAATAGTTTCCTTCTGTAGCAAGGTTACTGACTAAAGAAAAAAAAAAAAGAGAGAAAATTACAGTTAAGCCAAAATACAGCTGGTTCCTACTTGCCCTTCCAGAATGCCCTGATTTCAGAATGGAAGCAAGAAACTCTAGTACTGAGAAAAGAAAGTTTAGGCTAAAAAGATGGAGTTTACACGTGGTCACCTCTAATTCAAGGGAAGAGAAAAGACAAGTCAGTTCAGAAAGAGCAAAATACACTCAAAACAAGCCACCCTCCTGAAAAGCGTGATCAAGTTTCCACATGTAGTAAACAGATAAAGGCTTCCAGAAACAGGTGAAAACATTCTCCCTGGCTGAACTTCTCGCCAGGGAAGTGCATTAGATCCCGCATCAGGAGCTGAACGGCTCTGCCTCCCGCGGAGGCTGAGAGCACAACCCTCCCCAGGAGCCTCGGCCCTTCTGCGGGGGCCACCTCCAGAGGTGGGTGTAATTTAATCCCAGGAGCTCATTCAGCCCTAGGCCTCTCTGCCGAGAGCCAACATGGACGCTGCCTACCGCCAGTCAGGGAGGTGTTTTCCAAAGTGTGAACACCATTTTAAAGGGAATTGCCATGAACCCGACCAAAGCAATTCCACACAGGTCACTCTGCAGCCAAATGAGGCAGCCAGTGACCTGGGCCCCACTGAGATGAGGAAGGGGGTTAACCCCTCCCATGCCCAGAGCCACTCCGACCACCCCCAAACGCTTCCCCATTCCCCAGGGGAAGGAAAGCAATGCAGAGAGCACGCACCTGGCGATGGGGCTTCGGCTCACAGACCGCTTCGCGGCGAAAGGGCTGCTCGAGCGCCGTCGGCCATAAGGACTCGGTGACCTCCCGCTGTATGACCCGCTGCCTCTCTCGTAGCTGGAGGAGCGCCTCCTGTTATAGGGGCTTATGGACCTCTGCCGCCGGCTGTAAGGGCTGGGAGAGCGAGTGTTCGACTGGTAGGCCACGGGCTCCTTGTAGGGTGGGCTGATCGACTGCCGGCGTGAGGAGCCACCAGGGCTCTTCCTGTAGGGATCATAGTTACTGGATGTGTGAGAGCGGGGAGGGCTGAGATCGTACTCCTGGATGTAGGAGGCTCCTGAGGGGCTGTCATCCAATTTAGGGCTATCGGACCATTTTCTGTGAGGACTTCTGGATTTCCGCTTCGGACTGGCAATTGTTTTGTAACTTTTTGGAGCATCCCTTTTCCGATGGCTTTTACTACGCTCTTTGTGGCTGGACTTGAGCTCCCGATCCTTCCTGGATTTCTCCTTGTGCGCTTTGGCTGACCGAGACTCCTTGTTGCTACTCTTTGAGGACAGTGACTTGGGGTGCTCCTCACTTTCAAGGAGTCTCTTGGAGGATCCCGATATTCTCTCCTTGGTGGACCCGGATCTGCTGGATGCCTCCAGGCTCTTTTCTAACTTCCTCTCTTTTTCTGCCTGTTTGCTCTTCATCAGCTCACGAATGCGCTTGTGCTGGTGGTGCCGGTGCTTCTGTATCCTCTCACTCCTGTCTGCTTTCCTTTCCTCGTTCTCCCTCCTGTCCAGCTTGAGAGCGACATCATCTGAGAAGGTATCCGAATCCGAACTGATGTCATCATACTCCCCCAGCGGCTTGATCATCGCACCCAAGG
>NW_009219202.1:30547-30781 GCF_000690835.1 Fulmarus glacialis
CGGGGCTTTGTCCCTCTTGTGCCTGGAGGCCAGCCGGTGCCTCTCCTTGCTGTTCGAACTCCCGCTGCCAGGCGCGTGCTGCGAGGACCCCCCGCCGCCCCCATCCTTCTTGCCCCCATGTCTCTCCGGATTTGGCATTCCTCCTCCACTGTGCTCGAGAGAGGGGAGGGGGGGAATCCTCCAAAACCCCCAAACTTCAAACTTTCTCAGCGCCCGCTCCTCGCACCATTCACC
>NW_009219203.1:0-511 GCF_000690835.1 Fulmarus glacialis
CCCGCTCTCCTGCCGAGCCGGCGCGGGCATCACGGCCCCCGCCACGCCGGCTGAGAATCACCCCCGCACCCCACCGCTGCCTCCAGCTCTGCCAAACCCCCGCAGCTCAGCAAGAAGGGGAATGGTGGGGTGCCAGAGGTGCCCCCAGGGTACCTTGTCTCTCAGCTGGGTCTGCAATGTCTCCAGCTCCATCTTGCTGCTCTCCTGCTCGCGGCTGAGCGTGTCCTGCAGCTGCTGCAGCTCAGCTCGCAGGGCAGCCATCTCCTCCCCATGCTGCTCCACTGCCCGGCTCAGGCTGTCCCTCTCCTGCTCCAGGCCGGTGATCCGGGTGCTCTGCTCCGCTCCTGCCTGGGTGGGCACAAAACAGCGGTCGGGGCTGTGCCAAGGGCAAAACGCTCCAGTTTGGGGACTTGTTCATGGTCCAGGCTCAGGCCACCCCGACTGTCCCTGCTCGGTGCATCGCAGCCCATGCAGGTCGCAGCCCTGCATCACCTGCCGCACGGCAGCACCC
>NW_009219203.1:686-1204 GCF_000690835.1 Fulmarus glacialis
ACGCCAGGGACACTGAGCTCCATTTTCCTGCCAGCTTCTGCCTTCTACAAGAAGCCTGGAAATCCCTGCTGTCCTCCACAGCTTCACAGGCATGGTAGCAAGCCCGTGCAAAGGCTTGCAACGCGATGGCACGCTCCCTGCCTGGGTTTTACAGTGGGCAGAGCCGTCCTGCCCGACCCTGCTCTTGCAGGGATTTTATTCAACGATCCCTGCTGCTGGAGGCCATTGCTCCGCACGCTCCTGCACCCAGGAGCGTTAAACCCCCTGGTATGATCATTAAACCCATCTAGATGTGGGGAGGAAGAAGATAGGGAGCTGGCTATCAGGCCAACGGTGGGTAATGCCTCCTGCAGGGGTAACACCTCGCCCTACTCCCGCGACAGCAGGCAGACCTTCCCTTCGCCCGCGCTACCCGTCCCGGTGCGGTGATGGGGTTGGCGGGAGCCACCCACGGGCTCTCACCTGCGTGCGGGACTCCAGGGTGCCCTGGAGGACCTGCAGCTCCTGTCTGCTGGCTG
>NW_009219204.1:0-628 GCF_000690835.1 Fulmarus glacialis
AATCCAAGAAAAAAGTATTAACCATTTTATGCTGGACATGTGGCTTAGCGACAAAACGTCAGGGTTTCCTGCGCGTGCTTTTTACTATTTCCTCTCCACACTTGCTGTAATCTCTCCGAGACCTCTGGAAGCTCACATAAATGGAGGTTTGTCTTCTGGCTTAATGTCAGTTGGTCCCGATTTTTGTTTCCGCTATGGGTCATATTGACAGGAATCCGGTGAGGTTTTTTTTTATTTATTTCTTTTTTTTTCTGCCTTCCTTTGCAGCATCCAGCACAGCTGGCCGGGAGCCTTTGGGCACCCCTTGCTCCAGCAGTTCCTGCTCTTTCGGACTGTGCTGGTGCCAGTATGTGATAAGTAAATGCTTATGGCTGTGACGTTTCAAATAATGTTCAATGCCAGGTCAGGCCTCTCTGGGAGGATGTGCAAAGGAACCGGGCGTTTTGAGGTCCCGGTTGTGTTTAGGGTAGTGGGTGCATTGGTGGACTAAGGCTGGTAACAGCTCTGCTTATTCACAGAGACCCTGAGGCTTGCAGGGAGTTATACTGGTGAAAACCTAGGGAGAAAACCGAGTGCTTGCTAATTCAGGCCTATTTAAGACCGCAGGGATGGTCTCCAGCACCCAGCC
>NW_009219204.1:690-1022 GCF_000690835.1 Fulmarus glacialis
GGGGTTCGATCCGTCCTGCTGTGTCACAGCTGCCTCTCGACCTGTCTCCAAGAGCTCCTTCCCAATTACTGGGCTGGGGGAATCAGCTTTAGGGTGACTCTGTGTGTGGGGAGGTGTTGGGGGGCTGCAGGAGGAGGGGGATGCGTGGTGAGGCTTTGAGCTGGAGGGGAGGTGGGGTGCATGGATGGGGCTGGGTCCGTGCGGAGCGGTGGTCAAGAACGGGGCTGTGTGTGCACAGCCCTTCCCTACCTCTGTAATCCTGGGGAAGTGCTGGAAGTCATGACTTTCGGGCCCAGAAGGGAGGTGCCCAAAAGCAGCGGAGCTGGTGTAAT
>NW_009219204.1:1100-36360 GCF_000690835.1 Fulmarus glacialis
AGGCCGAATGCAAAAAGGCAGTGATGCTTCTGAACCAAAGCAGAGAAAGCAATGCCGTGATCATGCATGGAGCTGAAACGCTCTGACCGGGGGAGAAAGTCTGTAACTCACAACCTGACGAGAGGAACAGCTTCACCCTCCCGCGCTCTTCTCGCAGCCTTCAGCATCGCTGCAGAAAGCTGCCAAGCCGCAGGAGAACTGAGGGCACGGCGAGGGGGTCCCTCCCCTCTTGCTTTGCTCCGCGAGGTCCTTTCTGCTGCAAGCAGCCTCTAGAAACCACAGAGGTGCCGGAACAGAAAATATAAAAGTCTCGTTAGAAGCTACAGGCCTGTTCCTGGCGGTGGCTGGAGGGGTGGCTGCTCTACGTTAATATGGGGGGTCAGACCAGATCTAAGTGGTCCCTTTTGGCTTCAAAGTTTATAGCTTCATGAACGCCTCACAGCATGCACTGCAGGGCCTGTCTCTACTCGATAACGTGGCTGTATGAGAGAGTCATAAATCAAACCTGAAATCTGGCAGGTTTAATAATAAATCCCAAACTTGTGCCAGGTCTGTGAACTTTTCAGTATAACTGAGGTGCTCTGAGAGTGAACCTGAGAAGATTGATGGCTGCAGGAGGAAAACAGGCAGAACTTGTCAGTTTTGACCCCAAATCAAGGAAAATGTTGTGGTTTTGGCTAAGTGGGGCTTTGTGGTTTTTGTTAACCTGAGGCTCAAAGCAAATGTGTGTTTGTGAGAGGGAGTGGGGGGGAAAAGAGCATGAATTTAAATGGGAATGCTTTTTTGTCATGTTTCTCACTGCTCTCACTTGGAAGAGGGTAATGCAAGGAAGTGATGGTTTATCTCTGTATCGGGAGAGTAAATAATGCTATGGAAAGCCTATTTTGTTCTGTAAAGTTCACATGTCCAGATTCCAAATCCCACGTAGCCCAACGACTGATCCTTTCTGATCACTTTTTCTTCCCTCCCCCGGAGTCCCTTTGTGCCACGTCTCTGCTAAGCGCAGACAATTAATTCCCTGACGTGAGTTCAGATGGGGGTTAGTGAGGAGCAGAGGGGGCTCCTTGGTAGCTCTGGACTCATTTTGTGAAGAAGGAGATATTTCCTGCTCAGAGAACGCAAGTGTTTTCGGATGCGAGGATCCCAGGGGAAATTCTGCTCCCATGCTTTTCCCCCACCTCTAACTGCGCTGCTGAACGAGCAGCACCATTGATGCCCCAAAACTCATCCTGTGAACCTTGCAGCATCCCCACAAGTTACAAGTTGAAGGAAAAATTGTTCCTCTCATCTTTTTTGCCATCTCTCACAGCATATCAGCTGAGTCAAAAAGTAGGACATGGGTTTTGCTGTCATCTCTGTGGCAGGAAACTGTTTTAAGAGAAAAATCTTCTCCTTTGGAGAACCCAGTGTTTTCAGAGATTTTAGCAAAGGACTATAGTTGCTGTTGTCCTTCTGCTTCTTGTACTCCCTGGGTTTCCCAGCTCTTACATGTAGACATGTATACAGGGACAGTATATCTGCCTGGTGCCTTGCTCTGATGCTGCCTTGGAGATATTCAGCATCTGATACTGCCGAAGTCTTACAGAGTTACTGGGAGTCAATGTTTTTTGAAGATGTGGGTCCCTGGGTGAGACTTCAATTCAGGCAGGTGCTCAGTGGTAGTTTCAAAAGCTCCAAGGCACCCTACTTGGAGAAATTTTTAGCAAGTTATAAGGTGCTTCTATTGAAAATCTCACCAGGCATCACTGCATCTCTTAGACCCCATATGACTTGAAGAGTTACTGACTTTATTGTTTATTAGCTGCTTTATTTTTTTATTTTTATTATCACAGCTGCTTGTGTAAGTAAATGCAAAATACAGGCATGAGCGAAATGTGCAGGGAAGCCCTTGGAATATGGGTCAGGGCAGAGGTGGCTAAAGGCTGAGGAGGAAACTTCCTGCTCTGGGGACAATGGCATGATTGATGCACCCAAAGAGCTGATTTAATCCAGTTGAATTATTTCATCGTGAGGCATAGAACCGCGATAAAGAGGCTTCCTCCTCTCTGGATTGATGCAGGGACGCAGCCAGATAACAGGATTAATGACCTGAGCCTGCGGTTCGGGTTTCATCCCCAGTCGCAGTATGAATCAGATGTGACCCTGCTGACTTGGTTGCAGTTATTCCAGAAGGGCAGGGGTTTAATGAAAGGTGGAATTGAGCCTCCTGATCTCAAGGAGACTGGCTTTCTGGGCATGATTAATTTTTCCAAGTCAAACAGATCTTTTGGGCCAGTGAACAAGTCTTTGTTCAGTGCTGGCAGGGACGTGTTAGGAGGAGGAGACTTCCCTGCTCTGGGCTAGACCCCTTGGGGCCTGCTCGTCTCAAATTAGGATGTCGTTTATAGGTGACGAGATATTCATTATGTGTGTGAGTTGTATTCGACCTGCTGGTTTCGGGCTGGGAGTGTTTATTAGGGTTGGAGCTGCACAGTCTGGGTTGCATCCTTCGTGTTTGGGTGTGTTTTTTTTTTTTTCTTCTGCTCAAGTGTTTTAACTTGTAAGAAATACTTGAAGCAGGGGTGAGAAAATGTGGGGGGAAGATTATTTTCCCAGCTGGATCGGTTTCCTGATCCAGTCTGCTGTAGGGCCATCGGAACAGCAGGGCTGGTGCAAGGGCTGGAGCAGGAGCAGACGGGCAGGGGCACGCGGTGGGGAAGGGACCGCTCCTTTTCGGCAGCGGACACGTCAATACTGGACTAAAGCGTCCCTGAAACTGCACCCAGTGAAGTTCTGCTGCACAGAAATGCTCAGGAGGGCTGCTGCAAACTCGGCGGGATTCCCTTTTGATCTCATCTCTCGGAGGTTTCTCCATCTGGAAGGATCCAAGTGGTGCAAAATAGCCATTCCCAGAGCTTGGAAGGGAGCCACGGATAGTAGGCTCAAGCCCTATAGTATGCATGTGAATGTAAATTGTGAACACCTCCAATGCGCAGGCTGTTTGGATCCATGGCTCTAGCCTTGGCCTCCTTTCATGATGATCAGAAAGGGGTGGAAAATATTTATACTAACAGATTGTGAGCAGCTGTTTTAATGAAGCATTTATGTACTAGGCAAACTTTAAATTGCCCCAAAATGGGACACATGTGTTTTATAAATACACCATTATGAAGAATTGGGGAGTAAGAGATTCTGGATCCAGAAGGCTAATCCTCCTACACTTATTTATTTTAATAAAGAGTTTATATGTTGGAAAGCAACGGTGTAGAAAAGCGTGGGGTTTTCCAAAATGCAACCATGCTTCAAAAGTGTGGCAGTGGAGAATTAACTTCTCTGGATCCAGCACGTATTACCTCTCGATTCTGCACGCCAGCCTATTTAAAAATGTTTCCAGCCCACTTTGAGCAAGAAAATACCGATTAGGTATGGAGCCCTTCCCATAGGAAGATAGCATTTAGAAGACGGATTTGTTGTGGTTTTGGATCCAAATCCAAGCTTTGAAACACTTTCAGTTCCCTGCTTTCTTAGCAGATGATTAAAGGCGAGGAGCCTGATTCATGATGTCCTATCACGTGCCAAATCCCAAAGTGCATTTCTTAGGCAAAACAGTCAATTTCTTGATGCTGGTACAAGTCTGCTAGAAAACAAATTGAAGTGGAGCTTTGGGGCTAGTATCCTCTTTATCTGCACGTCAACTCTGTGTCAGGTAGGAATGCAAAACGCCGTGTTGGAAGAATTTCCTCCCACCAGTACTACTAACTTCTCCAGCTCTTAGGAGTCTTCGATTCATAAAAAAGCTGGTAGGAGCACAGGTGAGATGCATGGAAAGGCGTACATGCATTCACTCTGTCAATTAAAACTGGAGGTCCTGCCTAGAAAGTTGTTGAGAGTTAAACTTTGCGTACTTATTCAAAGAGCATGTGGCCCTGCTGATCTGGGGAGGTTGTCATGGTTATCCCACATCAGCTGATGTCATCTCCTTTTCTGTAGAAATAAGTGCTTTTCAGCTGACCAGTTCAGGGTAAAGCTGTTTAAAATGCTAAGGCAGCCAGAGCAGCTCGCTGGGGTCTCCGCTATCGGGGAACATATAAAAGCTGTGAATCAGATGGCACTGCTAAATTGTGGAGGAATTGATGGGGAAACTAGTATGGACATGCTTGGATGGGGCAGACCCAAAGGTATTGTGGGTACACAATGGTGGCACTGAGGAGAGCGGCGGAGATTGGGATCGCTGGGGAAGCTAATTGAAGCAGCTGAATAGACGGAAGGAGAAAGGCAGTCAGAAACGTACAAAAGCACAGAAAAATGAACCACTAAGTTGTTTGCCTTGTGACTTGGGGATTTTAAACCAGGATAAGGGTGTTGAGTGATAAATGGCTTTGGGATGTTAAATGTCAGGTCTGAGGGTCTGTAGCTGGCATCTGCAGGTCCAGTGTTTAAGCCTTGCATGAATAACGGCATTTTGCTGGTGAGGAAGAGCCCTTTACGGCACACAGATCCTGACACTCTTACGCGATGGCTGAGCCGCGCGGCTGCCGGGGAGATAAGGGCAGCCTCGTGGAGGCAGGCTATGGGGACCAGCCCACCCGCGAGACAAGCAGTGCTCGCCGATGTGCAAAACATGCCCGGGACCAAAAGTTCACGGTAAAATTCAGGAAAAGTGAGCAGGAGTCTTAAAAGCTTGCTTTTGGGGATAGGATGAAAGTGGTAAGGGATATAAGCATGAATTAGTTGAAGATGCTACACCAAAAAGCACGTGTTAGGGTGTTCTTGCATTGGCGGGTGCAAGAAAAGCAGCGGGGTCTGCTTCAGAGGCAGGAGAAGGCCTGGCACAAACCATGGCAGAAACTGGATCTGGTGGTTCCTAGGTTTTCTTTAGTACCCGTACATAGGTCTGGAAATGTGCTAAGACGCCGTTCAGAGCTGGAGCAATGCAGCCAGGAGGATGCCTGCTCATGTGCTCTGAGATCTGGTGAGCGTTAAGGAGACCCTGCTGCAATTTGGGGTGTTGGAGAGGCTCTGGAAACTACAGAGCTGGTAGGGTCTGAATATCCTTCTGAGGTCTATTCCTTTATCAAATGTGGTTGAAATGGGCCGTAAGGTTCAACAGCTTCAGGGGAGGAGTGATGGAGAGGAAGGGACCAAGAAATAGGCAGTGCTGCTGCTGCGTATGACTCATTTTCTCAGGAATCCTGGCTGTAAAAATAACAATCCTACTCATTGTTTTACAAATGCTTTTACAAGCACTTAAACATGGGATGTTAATGTTAAGTGTTGACCAAAATGCTCTGAGCATGAAAGCTTCATTAGTCTGGATGAAAACCCGTAAAATGATAAAATAATCTGTACTCGCAGTCACAGCGCTGTAAAGCGATCGCTTGGTTTCACACCAGTGTAAATGGGAGAAGAATATGCTTTTTGCTCTTTTTTCTTTTCTTTTTTCCTGTTATGGCTGGAGTTCTATATCGAAACTTACTCTTCCAGGCTGGGAGATTTTTTGTCTGGTAAGGAAAAAAAAAAAAAAAGGGAGATCCAGCCCCTGAAGGAAACCTGATCAGAGACACGCTGACTTATACACACGCTCCAGGTCTATTGATCTCCCCCATCCCCTCTGCCCTCTCTGTCTGTAGGTTATAGAAACAATGTCTGTCAGCAGCAACTCTGCTTTCTGTGCTGGTTATTAACTCTCTGGCAGAAGGCAGTCTGCTCTTCCTTTATGGGGTCCCAAGACCCACAACGAACTTAACAAACCAGAGGGAATACCTCCAGGAACTACCCATTTGTAGACAAAGCCCCGTGTTTTCTTAAAGAAAAAAGTATCGGGACTCTATAGTTGTGCAAGGGTTGAACAAATCTAATGAGAAATGCAGAGAATATCTACTTAAGCTTGATGTTTGGGCAAGTATCAAATGTGTTTTCTTGCAGAAGCTCAGAGTGCAACCTGTTGCCTGTCACCCTTTGTTTTATGACTTTGCACAAGAGAAAAGAATCATAATTTCAGCTACTGGGCAGGCAAATATTGAGAAAACTTTATCCCACTGGGACAAATCCTGCAAGAAACCAAATTCCTTTGGCTTTCTTTGTCCCCATAGTTAAAGATTGCTTCAGCGCCACTCCAAGGCACTTTCACCAAAATCCTAACCTTGTGCCAATGGAGTCCGTAGGAAATCACAGCAGCTCACGCTGTGGTTCTTCAAATTCCCGTAGGGAAAATGGGGACATCGTCCTGGGGATTTTAGAACATGGAAGAGTAAACTTTCAATCCATCTCTTCATTCTGTGTGCCCCGAATATAAACTATTAGACATCTTTGCGCTGACTTCTTGCCTTGAACTGGGCGGTATCCAAGGGTCTGACAGGGTCCTCTCCAGCACTGCAATCTGCTCGCACTTGTGCCTCAAAATAGAACATTATAATTTTGTTTATTTGCAGGCAGTTCATCCTGCCCCTTCAATTCACACGCTTCTGCTATGTATTAATAGCTTGCTCTTGATCTTAGAATAGTCATAGTGCTGGTATATCTTCAGAGGGTTCGAGGGTCTTATTTCAGGAATGCAGTTGTGAGTCCTAAAAACCAATATATCATAAAACTGAGCTGGATCTAGGATGGCCCTTGGAGAAATTCAGCATAGCTTTTGAGTAGTGTAACATGCTGTTTATTTCCATTCCCGACACCACCAAGATGCTTCAGAAAAATGCCCGCTCTTTGTTCCCAATTTCTTTGCTTCATCCGTGTCCTTCGTGCTCGTGAACGTTGCGTGTTTGCAGAGGTGATGCTGCTGGGGTTTCTTTGCCTTGCGAGAGTCCAGCAGGCACTGCAGCAGTTGTTGGGATCTAGCCGGTCTCTGCTTTCATTCTTGCTCTCAAGTTGCTTCCCCGCTTGTTTTCATGTAGGATATGCCAAGGAGAAGTCAGCAGAAAGAAATCCGCAGTACATGGGTCTATGGTAGCTTTTGAGCCGTGCACGGCCGTCTGTCCACGTCCATGCTGGAGCACACTTGCTGCAGTGTTTCCCTGCAGCACAGGCACTGGGATGGGGATGGAGCGAGGCCGAAGGAGGCTGCCGATGCTTTGCTGAAAGCTGTGAGCCATGTTTCCATTGCCAGACTCAGGCTCAAGTTTGAATTTCGTACAGATTCCCTGGCTGATGCCTTAAAGGCTGCAAGTCGTCAGAGCAAATCTGCAATCAGTTTGGTGCAGGCCATTTGGTTTTAAGTAGAAACCGGGCGTAATTGTAAGCTGTTGACCAAACTTCTCTGTTCTTTGATCCCATCCAAACAAGCAGGAATTGAGAAAATGTCAACGTGAAACTCTGCGAGCCTAAACCTGAGCACAGCCCGTGTCTTCCCTGCTTTTGACTTCTGACAACAAAGCTGGCATCTCTCCATGGTAAATCATGTTGTGTCTTCACGTTGTAACGGGGGATTCAGTTGGATCACTGAGTTTTAGACGGCATTAAATGGAGATTGGACTGGGGGCTTTGGAAAGGTGAAAGATTCTCTGGGCCTGTATGGAGACCCTTAAAGTCTGGCTCCTGCTGCCAAAAACTGGGTCTAATATATTATTTTGTCTGGCGCTCTGTTTGGAAAACTGCTTTTGGCTGTCTTTCCTCTGCTACCCCTTCAGCCGAATATACAGTATTCTCCCCGTTCATTACACATGTCGAAATTCCTGCTAGCGTTTCTGCTTTCATTTGCCTAAAATATTCCAATTAGATACAATCAGTGACTTGGCATAGCATGGCTTTTTGAAACTCTACCCCCTCTGCCTAGGCTGCTCTTCACAGCATTTCCTAATTGGTGTGAAATCGCCCTCCTCGCCCTGCAGCCTGGGTCAAAGTTGCTCTTCTATAAATTGCTGTGCCGTGTCCCTGGACCTTGTTAAGCCAGAGAGGTGTGGGCTGTGTTCAGTCCTTTGGGGGCTCCCTTGAGCTTGCAAAGGCATCTCCTGTTTCAGCATCTGGCCTTCCTGTAGGGGAATCACACGTATATTCTCCTGACCTACTGCCTCGTTAAGCTGAGGGTTCATTAACTTGTAATAAGTGTTTTTGGTGTATATTGCTACTTCTTGATTCTTGTACCCACTGAAGAAATTCAGTCTGCTGTATCTGTTAATCTATCCTATTCCTCCTGTGTGAAAATAAGTTCAATAACTGGAGGTAGCTCTGTCCTTTGCTGTGCAAATGCTCCTGTGCTTTTTTTCCTCTGGTTGACTGTAGAGTTTCTTGTTGGGATTTTTTGATTTCCCATTTACATGCTTTCTTAGAGCTGTAGAGCAAATGGTTTACTCCCAGTGAAGCTGACTTTGTTTCCAATTTTTTCTGAATGGACGTGAGCCAAGATCCCACGCAGGGTTTAGCTGCCTAATTTATCATTGATTTCACCCTGATGACACGATCCTTAGTGCCCGTGCAATTGGAATCGGAAAGCGGGTGCTGGCAGGTCGCCCCGGGACTGCCCCTTGCAGAGGTGCGCTGTCCCAACTCTGCCACTGCCCAGCTGCGTGACCTTGGGCAAGTCACAGGCTGGATGGGGAGTACTGGAAGTCATTATTTTCCTCCAGAAAATTTTGCCCACAAAGTTTCAGACATCAAAGATGAGGCCTTGAGGCATGACTATAATCTCAGTAAATAAACAACCACAGAAATAATTTGGGTGTACAGTGTGCTGTTGTGGAGCAGTTGTAGTGTGTTTATGCTGCCAGTGAAGGGGAAAATAAATGAAAGTGTTTTTTCTTTGCTTTTTGTTTTCTGTTGTTGTTGTTGTTTAAATGGTTGGCTCCCCCGCGCCTCTGAGTAAGGCAGCGCACAGCCCCACAGCCATCGTCCCATGCTCCTGCATCGACTGGCTGGACACTTCTGAGGACAAGGAAAGAAATCTCTGGGCAGCAAGTGCTGAATAACCTACACTTAGGGGAAAGGTTTTTCTTAATCCTTAAAGGTTGGTTTATGGCTTGAAGGCTGAAGGCTTCCTAACTCTGACAAACGTAAGCCTACCTGGTGTAACATTAGGTGCTGTTGTCTTGACAAACATAAAAATCCTTCTTTGATTTCCGATAAGCAATGAATCTTGAGAAAACCATGTGCCAATGAGTAATCCAGAGTGTCTGGTTGTTGCGTAAGGAGCTGTGTAAGAAGATGTTGTGGCAGCAAGCAGGACGCTGTGTGGATGCTAAGTGGTGTTTAGGACTTGTTTGCTGACAGAAGTAAAGATCGCGATGAGATAGGCGGGTATTGCAACAGCGTATGGCATAAGAGCTGTTTGTCCACGTAAACAACACTCCTACATCAGGCGTTCTGGAGCGGTAGATGCGGGGTTTGTTGGAGCTGCTTCATGTGTTTTGTGCAAATTCCTTTAGAGAAGGAGCAGGGACATATTTTCCTGCGAGCTGAATGTGTTCAAGGAACACCTAGGCCAGGGCACGCTGGGCTGGATTGGGGCTTAGTACAACAAAAGCAGTAATATAGTGCTGATGGAGTTAGGGCAGAGGTTGGTGCTACAAGTTAAACATGACTCATTAGTCACAAAGTACACTGGAGATTAAAAAAACCCTCATGAGATAGGTACTCTGTAATTAATATTCCTCCAAGTCTCCCTTGTTATCAAGCCAGCTGGTGCTGGAAGTGGCTTTACTAGGTTGCCACCTCAAGGACGTGCTCTGCCATGTGCCACCTCTGCCGAGCATCCCTGGCATCTGATTCATGGGCAGCATTGGGCCCGTGGTCCCTGTCACCTGCAGCTGACCCATTACTTGTGCAAAGAGAGGAGCAAAGGACACCCGGGGTTTTTTTCTTCCCTTCCTCCTGCAACGAACCCACAGTGGCTTTCTGCCTCCGCCTTTCAAGCAAGCCAGCGCAGACCCTGTCTCACCAGCCTTCAGGAGGCAATATCCCAAAGAAACTCCTTGGGGGGACAAGTGCAGTGCTGAGCAGTAGGTGTTTGCAGGACAATCCCCTGAATAAAACCCAGAGACCATTTCTGACCCTTGTTCTAGCCCTTGTCTTCTGCTGTAGTGATAAATCAGGCTTCTTTTCAGTGTCAGAGATTTAGGGGAGAATCCTTGCTGTTCTTCCCTCTGTTTTGGGCAAGACTGAGCTCAATCACAAGTAGAAAAGGGCCAATTATTTTAAAACAAAAAAAAAAAAAGGGAAAACTTTGGACTGAATCTGGAGAATGCTGCTTCTCAAAGCATTCACCCTTTTATTTATAATGTGCATCCTTTGAGGGCAGCAGGAGAATCAGTGAACTTTAACAGGGCCACTGTAGGTATTAAGCTCTGGTATAGAGAAAGAAGATCATTTTTGGCTTGGAGGAGTCGGTTGCACGGCTGGTTTAACGGCCTCCTATTACCTGCAGAGCAAATGTATTTGCTTTGGCTGCCAAACAATCTAAACACTCCACCGAGAGCTTCGGCTCTGTTGTGCATGGTGGGTTTATCAGCATTTGTTTCAAAGTCGCAGCCAGCAGCTCCTCTGGCACAATCTCATCTCCATCTGTCCTACGGGCAGTCAAATACACCTGGGTGCAGAGGGCCCCGACGAGGTGCTGTGCATCCCTACAGCTTGCCCAGGCCATCGGCCGTGATTCAGCCTGATTTACACACGCCTCACCCACTCTCTCTGCTTTAATTGCTCTTGGCTGCACCTACAAAGGGATTGAGGGAGGACCGAGATGCTCTGGTCCAAGACTCCTAAACCCCCCAGAGACATGGTTTGTGTGTTGGTACTCGATATCCAGCACTGAAGTCCCTCTGAAGCTGCAGTTTTGCAGCTGGCGTGCCCAGGAGCTCCTTGTCTTGACGATGTTGAACTGATTGGGAAGTACCTGCTTGGTAAATAAGGAGCTCCCATGCCTGCCTTGGCTGGGAGGCTTGGGCTGGCTGGTGGTTTCTACCCATGCCCAGTGGGAACCCCTCCAGCCCCATAGCATGCTGGTAAAGCTATGCTGTCCTGTGGTGAGTGTTGTTTCTTTGCTCCTTTCTTTCTCCTTAAACAAATCCGTATGCCACCCCTTCCTTTTCACTCTGTTTTTCTGAGCGTGCTGGAAAACGGGTACCGAAGGCACGAGGCTTTTGGAGCAGGGATCAGCGTGCTGGGCTCCCTGCCTGCTGCCGAGGGTGGAAGCAAAACGAAGAGCGGGCTGTGTCGAGTGATGCTTCAAGTTGGGCTTGTGTGCAGCTTTCCAAGACAAACACGAGCCTGCCTCCCTGCTAGCCCTTCTCCCCCCAAATTCCCAGCGCGTGACTCGGAGCAGGGTAGCGGACACCGAAGGAAAGTGCCAAATTCATTATTTAACTTTGTCGGCTCGGTAAAGCAGTCTGATGTTGGTAGGAGGTTATGTTTTCATAGAGAAAGCCTTGGAGAAAATAAAACAAAACCAACCTCCCCTCCCGTCCCGGGGCCTCACTCGGTTTCAGGTTGGGGCCAGGGCTGCTGACTCATCAAATGCGCAGGTGCCGGAGAGCCTTCCCCCGCCGCGAGCACCACCTCGCCGCCGGCCCTCGGGGATGGGTTATAAGCTTTGCCCCCATTTTCATTGCAGAACAGATCCTGGATCACCTTATTCTTCTGGGCGCAGGCCCGCCGGCTTTGCAGCACGTTGCTTTGCATCGCAGTCACATGCTTCTACTCTAGCACATAATTTGGCCCCGTGCCTTTCTCCTTTCCTTTTTCTGTACCACAGGAAGCAGCATTTATAAAATCCCTAATGATCCTGTCAGCTTTTATACATTTCCTGTCTTGCTTTTTAAATGAAAGAGGAAAACATAGCACTTTTGACCTGAATTACTTTGGATTGTGTTTGCTGGATGTGGTATTAGTCACTGGTCTGCTTTGCTTCTCCCATCCGTGATACCAGGATGGCTGTGTCTGCTTCCATGTCCTTATCAAAGTCCTGGCAACTTCAATGATTTCCTTAACGCCCCCTCTTCCCCTCTTAGATTCAGGGGGAATCTGAGTTCTGGTTTAAAAAGTTACATGAGAAAATTGTTTTACCTTTTGCAGTTGTAGAGAAAACCTGGAAAATGTGAGTCTTTCTCACCCTGCAGACTAAATACCAGAAGGCAAATAAAAATAACTTCAACTCTGTTACTTCAGATGAAAAAGCCTTGATTTTTTTTTTTTTTTTTTTTTTTTTTTTTAAAGCTAAGCTAGGTTGTTTTTTTTGCAAGTGTCTTATTTGAGACTATGGCACAGGGGTGACCTCCTGCCCAGTGTACATGCAGAATTACCTCTCTGCAGGAGATTGTAATTTATATGTCAAACCAGACAGCATTGTTGAGGCCATAGATGTATTTATTGGAGGATATAAGAAGTCCTGAGAGCTCTAACCATGTACCTGACAGTAGATTTGAATCCTACATTAACACTGTCTCTATTTTTTTGCAGTGCAGTTAAAAAAGAGCAATCCAAGTGACAAATCTCCCTTTTCATCTGCCAATAGCCAAGGTTTTTAGGGGTTTCTATAGGCAGCCCTTACCTGTGAGACACACGGAGCTATAGCTGTGCTGGGCAGAAACTCCTCAAAGCCAAGGATTGCAACAGTTTGATGGGTGATGTTGTGTTACAGCAATCCCTGCTCATCCAAGGGGCCATTTCCCACCAGTGCTCACGATCGCTTTAGGAGGGTGGCTTCCTCCGGCACTTTGCAGGGCGTGCAGCAGGAGAGAGGTTTTTCTCCTAGAGCACTCCTGGGCGTGCATAAAAGCAGCAAATTTTGGACCAGTTTCTGACAAAATATAGAGAAGATTGACTCTTGTATCCTCATTACTTTGAACCTTCCCAACGTTATTTCCTGCATTGGTGGAAAACTTAAAAACCCAGACATTAACTGCTGAGTTGAAAGACATGTTATTCCATCCTCTTTCTTTGCTGCCTTGTTTTTTTTTTTTTTTTTTTTTTTTCAGAAGCCTTCTCTGAATACCATTCCTACCCATAACTTTGTGAAATGTGGCAGCCAAGTGCCTGGAAACTATATAACTAGTATAAAGCCAGCTTCTGAGCTGACTTGCATGCAGCATTGCAAATAAAAGTAACTGCTGGAGTCATTGGAGCTTAACCAGACTGAAAACTAGTCTAAGTAAGCAGAAAAATGCTGCTCTGACTGCTATAAAGAGGCTTGGCTTTATAGCATTTATGAAATCACAATGCCACAACCAGGTGTCTTGAGCAAGAAAAAAAAATGGTTGAGTGGTACATAAAAAATTTCAGGCTCGCTTTCTTCACCTAAAATAGGGAGCAAATGGCCAAGGACATCACCGGTTAAACAGGCTATTAAATCAGCTTCGGGGGGAGCTGGATGCAGTTTTGCAAGGGGAAGAAATCAGGAGGACCAGCTGTGAGCTGGATATTTTGCAGTTGAGATGAGGTAATATGGTCAAATATGTGCCTCTGCAAGTGAAGTTGGTTATTTATTCCCTTCAAAGACTTTCCTATGTCTACATAGTCTGAAGATTATTTTTACAGTTAGTATCAGCCTGGCACAGGCCAGACTTGTTCTCCTGCTGCCGGTACCGCTGAAGCAGCGGAGGAGCAGCCAGATCTGAAGCCCAGCTCAGGGGCCCTTTGATCGAGGTCTCTGGGATTCCCAGTGACCCAGAGGAAGCCACGAGTGCAGATTATCTTTATCAGGCACTCGAGCTGAGGTTACACGAAGCAAGTCAGAAAGCAGCTGGACTGATACCGCTGTGTTCGACTCTACCAGCGGCCAAGAATTGGAGGGCTCGGGGGAGCGACGCTGAGTTTACTAGGCACATCTGCACCGTGAGGGTGGACCCCGATCTGCCTTGAGCTGGGTGGGGTATCGCAGAGCATGGGGCATCGTGTTGTGTATGCATGGTCTGCTCTTCCTTTTAGTGTCCTTAGGTGCAGTTTTTTGTCTTCAGGACCAAGTGGAGAAATCTCTTGATGCTTGTCCAGCCTGCTCAGCTCGCTGAACCGGCCCCTGGGTGCCTGGAGCCCCCACAGTGCCCCAGCACAGGGAGCCAAAGAGCTCCTGGGCTTGCTGCAGCTTGTGCTGGAGCAGGGGATGCCCCCAGTCCCAGACCATCACTTGACGACTTTCAAACCAACACTGGGCTATGGCGCAACATAGAGCCCTGTGAGACCCCCAAACCTTGCCGTGTTTCCCCCAGTGCGTTTGATGGGAGGCAGGCTGGGAGCAAACTGGCGCAGGTTGGCCTCCGCTGACAACCTGGCTGTAGTAACAGCCAGTGGGCCAGATATGAAATAGTGTAAAATGCTGCCCAGAAGGGTGTTTGATGCTCACTAGTGATGGGGAGGCACCAATGCTGTGTTTCTAAGGTGATTAACAGCTCTGGTGTCACACATCCCTCTGACTCCGTGCTCTGCGTCGTACTTCATGACCTGGTCTGTCTGTGCCATCCTTTCCAATGAGCTCCACCACTCTTTTTGGAGCTGGGCTCCTGCCATCCATCATGTCTGCTCCAGAAATGAGGGTGTAAAAGTGCAGGTGATGGGCCTGCCTCCATCTCCAGCAAAGGGCTGGAGCAGAGCAAAGATAACGGCGGTGGTCGTTATGCCCATCCTCTGCACTGGGTGGAGATCAGCTAGTCTGGGTCTAAGCTTGGGTTTGCACTCTGGAAAGTGAAAGATGCAAAAAATTGTGCTCCTGTTGCTGCATGTGCTCTCTGGTGTTGGGAAACACTCAGCACTGGAGAGTTACCCTCTAAGGAGCCTTTCAGCAAATTTCAGACTTGAGCGAGATGAAAGGAGACTTCCGAGAAGCGTGGCCAAAAAAGGGGGGGGGGAGACGAGAGAAATACTTTCTTTGAGATTCTGCTCTGAGAGGCTTGGGGTTATCTGGGTTTGGAACATTTAAATTAAGGGAGAAGTCAATGAAACAGAAGACGTCACCAGGCCATTTTGATGCAAGGCGATTTCTTAACACGCAAAGATCACTCCTGACTTTAGGAGATTTACCCGTACTTGGCTTAAAGGCTGGAATTGGAAAAACCAGCAGAGTGCTCAGGTTTCTTAACCAGGGGGTTTGGTTTGCAACCCCCATGTTTGGCAGGAGATGCATTTTACTGGTCTTACACAATCCGATCTTTCCAGTGCCTCTGCTGAGCTTTCCATCACACGCAGTCCCCTGCTCCCCTCCTCCTGCCGTGGCTGATGCCTGCGTTACTCGATTTTGAGACCTCAAGCACACAGGGATGTATAATTCAATCCCATTCCCAGTTCTTACTGGACTCTTCAAGGTCTTTTCCTTCAAGGGCTCCTTGCATGGGAGTCTCGGACAGGTTGCTCGGTGTTTCTGGCACTGCTGACTGCCGTGTCCCCTGCCAGCCTTGCCCCTTGTCACCAGCTCGCTGGCATTTCTGGGCTGCCTGGAACAACACATCAATGCCCTGGAAAGCAGCGGGAAAACAGCAAAAATCATGTTGGAGCTTTATTTTTCTTTCTTGTTTTGACAACCTCTGGCAAGAATCTAGATGAAAACAGAGGGGCCACAGGAATGATTGAGGAGGGATTTTTCTGTGTGGTGTTTTTTTAAGATAGGATTTGCCAGGAAAGCCACCCACCTGTTCAGACAAGGCCTCAATTGTGGTAGACGGTGGTGAACAACCGAGTATCTGTGTTCCCCTCCAAGAGCCGCAATTCCTGGGTTATTTTTAGCAGATTTGCACACCTCTGTTTATTTGCTCTCCCTGGTGCACATTCCTCAGTCCCTGCGACTTCCTCCATACCGTGGCCAAAGCCGGAGGCAGAGAGGGGCTTTCTGCGAATGCACGCTATTGCTAACGGGAAAGGAGTGAGATACTGAGGTTTAGCCCGGTACCCGTTCAATATAAATCACAGCTGTGGGCTTTGCCTCTGTGGGTCCCTGAGAGTCATCCCCTTTCACAGTGACCATGCCCTGCCACCGCTCCCGTGCCCCTCTGGGTGTTTTGGGAGCTTATAGGGGCTGTATCTTCATCTGCTTTTCATTTCCCTGGATGCTGCTGGGCTATCAGCTTGTTTTGTTCTTAATGGCAAATTGCTGCTCCGCAGAGTCTCCAAGACAAGGGAGGTGTTTAGTCTGCCGCGGGTTTTTTCTGTGCTCATAAAATAAAGGAGAGAGTAACTGATGTCTTGGGGGTGGAGGGAAGGGGTTTATCAGTGCAGAAAATCGGACCGATCTGAAGGCATCTCATTAGATGTGGATGAGTCCTTAAGTGGTAAAAATAATCAGTCAGATGCATAAAACAAAACAAAACGCTTGTGGACTTAAGCGCTGCTGTCAGAGCCTGGCTGTCGGTGTGGTCTCCTTACCACCGTCCCCAAGAGCCTTGTCGACGCTGGTGTGCATCTTCTCGATGTGCCTGTGAAATAGGAAAGGGATTTCTTATCCTTGCCATCGGAAAGAACTGAGAAGCAGAAAGATCGCTGCCTGTCTGCCCTGCGGGACAGGTCGGGCTCCCAGGGCCACCCTGGATCCCACAGTTTTGGCTTAGCCTCTGTCACCTGCCCAAGGTCATGCAGAAAGTCCATCGCAAAGCGCAGACTTTCAGCATAGGAATACTTAATCCCCAGGAACCATCCTCCCATTTTCTTCCCTTTACTGCAGTTACTGCTGACTTGCTCCTTGGGTGGGTCTCTGCTCTTTATCTCTGTGCTTGGGACATCATTACTTGTTTGCACAGGTAGGAAGGCTGTTGGACAACTCTATTTCCTTTCGTTCTGCATTTTCTCTCTGGGTTTGCGTTAACCCTTGATCTAATGCATTTTCAATGTGAGCCTGCATTCCTTACTCCTTATGTCAAGATCTTTGGCCGTTGCAGCATGGTCGCTTGGGAAGGTTCAGCAAGGATCAGCTTTGAACTATTTAGACTGGAGAACCACAGCAAAACAGGCTCAGCCCTTCCCTGCTTCCATCAGAGCCAGCTCCACTCAGTTACAGGAACGCAGCACGCGGTCTGGGTCAGGCATGACTAAAACCAGTGTGACTTTCGTTAGGGATTGCCTTGGTGGCCTGAAACCTGTAACGATTCTGCTGCTATCAGAGCCGCTCTTTAGGAGAAGAGTCTAGACTGGAGAACCACAGCAAAACAGGCTCAGCCCTTCCCTGCTTCCATCAGAGCCAGCTCCACTCAGTTACAGGAACGCAGCACGCGGTCTGGGTCAGGCATGACTAAAACCAGTGTGACTTTCGTTAGGGATTGCCTTGGTGGCCTGAAACCTGTAACGATTCTGCTGCTATCAGAGCCGCTCTTTAGGAGAAGAGTCTGTTGGCCTCCCTGCAGCTTAACGTTGGCTGATGTGAAGGAGGATCTTAGAAACCGATGTCTGTGCAAGTCTACATGATGTCAGCCTCTGCGTCTCTCTGCACGCCTCTGACTCAATACCCTGAGCTGAAATTTCCCATTTCATTTGCTGCCGTGCCACGCGGTTGTCTGGGGTGGTACCTACGCCTGGCAGTCGGCTTGGAGAGGCGCGTAATGCGAACTTGAGTGCTACGTGATGGACAAACTCCAAAGTGCTTTAGCATACGGTTAGGCTGTAGACCGGCTGCCTGGGCTCAGCTTTGTTTGCAAGAAGGTTACAGGATCGCTGAGGTGTTTCTGTTGGAAGCGTAGTACAGTTACACTGGCTGTAGCATACAGCTTTGTGTGTGTGAATACATGGGGAAGAGAACCAGGTCCTGGTAGAGCACCTCACTTGTTTCTTGTCCTCCTACCCGAGGCAAAAGCAGCTTTTTCTGGGCTGACTGAGTCCTAAGCAGACTTTGTACACGGATGGAGACATCCGCTCGTGTTGCATTTGGAGACTGTTGTCTGTTTTCATAGAGGAGCTGATGACCTCTCACATCTATCTTAACTGTTGGGTGGTGATTACTTGGCGACTGAAGGCACAGTATCAGTATCTAAACACGAAATGACGACAGTGATCCTGACGGCGCTGGGATTAGCAGCGTCTCTCCTCTCCTGCCACCTACCACTTGCAGGCTTGCAGCAGTGGAGCTAAAACAATAGGAGCAAATTCCCTATACTGCTTTAATAGGCTTTGGCCATGAAAGTATGTACACTCTAACCAGCTTGCTGTATGTTAAACAAACAGGGAGACTCCTTGTTGTAGTGAAAGCAGGACCATTAATAACATTGTTTATAATGTGCTTATTTGCTGATTTGGAGGTCAAGCATGTTTGACATTCCCACTGCTCAAAGGGGGCTCGCTTAGCAAGGACCTCGGCTTTACATCGGACACATCTCCTTTTTTTGCAAACCACATCTACATTTTCCTGAGAAATGTTTACAGTTTGGAGGTCGCTGACATAATTTTAAACATCTGCTCAGCTCAGAAAGGGAGAGTTTGTAATTGTTTTTGCCATGGCCTTCTTAAGCCTCGGTTATTTCTTTCATGCGCCGTGATTCATGTGTCACACTCTTGCCTTACTTCAAGCATCTTGAAATGCGCAAACAGCAATTACTTCAGAGCCAGCGAAAGCAAACAGCTCAGCACCTGCCGCTTGCACGCTGTCGCTGCGACTTTAAAGCAGACTCTTAAAATTAATTTTTCATGTGTGTGGGAAGCCCAGCCTTGATAGTGCAGGGGAAGGAGGCTTTGCCTTCAGCCTCCTTGTCAAGCAAGCAAGGAAAAGCCAGACACACGCTGCCTAACCTCATACCTGCTTTGAAAGGACCAGCTGGGAGGCTGGGGAGGTCACCCAGCAGGCGTTGTCTGTGCTGGCCATTGGTCCTATGGAGGTCTCCCACCATTTTATCAATAATGGAGACACCTTTCAATAGCTGGAGCGTGGTTATAGCAAGAGCCCTGGTCTGTGCCGACAGTTTGATTGCTGGCTCATCTCTGTGTGATGAGTTTTGAGGGTATCTGCAACTTTGTCCTGGCTCAGCAGCGCTGTGGATCGATAAGAAGAGATGGCAGTTGTTGAAAGCTTTGCTTTCTTATGTCGCTCCAGGAGCTGACAGCCGGGATATCTTCTGAAAACTGTGGCTGAGCTAAAAGTGTTAAAAATATCCCTTTCTCTAATTTTTTGTGCTGCGCTTAACATTCCTTTATAGCCCTCTGTCTGTTAAATGGGACTGTTTTGTCATTCAAAGCCTGAAATGGAGGTAGAGTTTGATGTGATGTCATCTCTGGAAAATGGCTGATGACAATGACTCGATGAGTGATTTACAGAAGTAGTTTCTATTTTTTGAAAACAACCCATTTCTCTGCGAAGCACACCATCAGACAAACAAGGGAAAGGAAGCGGATGCATTATCAATCTATGAAACAAACTGGGCTGCTTTTCAACTATGAAAGAGATATCCAAGGGCTGCCAAAATGCATTTTGGTGAGGAAAGCAAGACAACAAACTGCTTTTACTGTAGAGAGAACAGGCCAGGATTCAGAGTTGTGCATCTACCACCTCTAGAGAGAAGGACACTAATTTGTGCCGCAACATTTCTATAATGAGCAAGTATGCACCCCTGCCCCGACGGAAGGAACAAGCCCCTGTGGGATTACACCAAAACACAAGTTTGGGGTTCGGTGTCCTTTGGAAATCTGGCCCATCTTGTGGATCCTGCCCTCTTAAATTCCAGCTATAAATTCTGCCTTTGGAAATGTCTTTGTAGAAGTGGGCTTGGAATTGTTGGTCATCCCGTGCGTGTGCGCTGGCTGGGCAAGGTGACCAGCTTTGCCTGCCTTTCCTGCAGTGCCAGGATCCAAGGTCTCTCTTCCTTTTACCCAGGTGCTGATTTCTCAAAAAACATGCAGGGACTCAGTCTCGGAGACTTCCACCCATGTCGCGCAAATGGCTGGTCCCGGCCAACTGCATACAAACCTCTTTGGGGGTGTGGAGACTTGCAGAAGACTCTTTACAAAACTTAGCTAAAAATAGGAAATAATGTAGATTGTCATGGCAGAATTTCAAGTTCTAAATAGTATTTTAATTTTATTTTAATCCTAGTTCCCTAAGGAGAAAAGGATGGCGTGCTCGTATGGGGCTGTCTGTACGTGTGTTTGTGTGTGTTTATCCATGCATATTCACTCCTGCATGTTAGTTTTTGAACCCCTCGGCCAATTTTGGCAAACTCTGACATTTTGATAGTGGTCTTGAAGATTTTAAATCTCTAAAATTGTGTGGAAATAAGCAGCTCAAAAGAGAAAAGCGTTTTTGTTAATAGCTGCAGTAAGAAGACTGACAACTAAGCTCAGCCCTTAGTAGACAGCAGAGAATCCACATAGGGGAATGCTATAAATGCTGCAACCACAGAAGGAGTTTCAATCACAGCACATCCTTTATTGTGCACCAGAGAATCCAACCACAATGCAGAAATCCCCAGGAAACTACCCTGTGTTATTTCTGCTGCTTATAGAAAAACTCATCTGGTCTATTTGTTTGTTTATTTGTGTTTTGGTTTTTTATTTTATGGGGAAGCCGCAGGGCATGATATTTTAAATTAGTATTCTATTGCTATAGGAAATGGTGAGAAAGGTCATAGAAATATCCCTCACTTGGCAACGAAAGACCTTTAAAACCACGTCCAGGCTGCGCTCTGCCGAGCGGGGTGTCGAAGATGTGCTGAAACAAGGCGTGGGAACGCGGAGCAGTGCGCCGGGCAGCCCTCTCGGGAAGTGACGGGAGTATTTGGGAGGCTAACGTGGCCTGCCAGCACCGTGCTGCCCCGGGTGCCTCTCCCCAGCCTCGCGCCCAGATGTTGTGCTCGCTGCCGCGCTGCTGCTCCTTCCTGGGGGGGTACTGTGCTAAGGGTAAATAGAGACCGTAAGAAGACAGGATCCAAAGAGGGGCCAGCTTTTCATACAATGTCAATGGTGGGATTCATCTCGCCAAGCCGTAGCTGTCTACAAAATACCAAAGCTATCTGCTGTAAGATCTCTTTACAATCAGAATAAATAGGCAAAAAGAGAGTAACCCCTCCCCCCGGAGGTACCTTAACCTAAGGTATGTGGGGGTCCCTCCTCTGGGGGTTGATGGCTTCTTGCCATGGACTTCAACAGAGCTCAGGGTGACCTCTTTAGATTTGGTCATCTCACTTGTAGATACCCCTTTAAGGGCAGGTGAGTCCCGCTCAAGCTGTCCTGGTCCACAGTGGTGGCTTCCACAACGGAGGTGTGTTAGGGCAGGGCTTCAGTCTACCTCTACCAACAAGCTCACCTTGAGACTGAGATCAAGATGAGCAGATTTTGGGGTTGGGATGCTGCTAGATGGACCTTAAATCTGATCTGCCTCTGAAAATAAAGTGTAAATGACTTCTTGTATGGAAATTGTGATTAGGGCAAGCACCTGGTTACGGGGAGTGTGCTCTGAGGATGGTCACATCCTTTTGCTCAGTAAGGGCGATTTACAGATGAGCTTGGTGTTGGCTGGCTAGTACCTATGAACATTTTAGCACTCTTTATAGTGGTAGCAACGAGCAGAAGTTAGAGGAGATGTTGGAAATCCTAACTGGTAAGGGCTTTTCTGGTTATATTGACAAATAACAATGATGTATTTAATTTTTTTTCCTTCTTTCCTCTCTATCTGCTGATGTTCTCAGCGTGATGGGGAGGCAGCTATATTGCTGCTGCTAATCAAGCCCAGCTGATTTTTGCAAACAAAGTTTCTGCTTGGAATTTCAATGCCTTTCTTGTGATGATATTAAGAGAACATAGCAGCCTCTGATTCTCCTTTTGCCATTTCTATCCGTAGCTGTATATCCAAGTGTGGGGGTGTGTGACCATATGTACACTCACTCTTTTATGGGTACTCTGCCCTGATCGTATTTTCACTCTTTCTATTATTTCTGCAGGCTGTAAAAGTTATGAAACTTAAAGAAAGAAGCCAGCCATGTGGCCTGTTCTAGGCAGAGATGCTCTTTCTATGTGGGGACTCGGGTGTTGGAAAGACTGACACTTGTTTTTGTCATAAAAACTGCTTTTGCTAACTCCAGACTGGCTTAGTAATACCTCCGCAAGATCCTTGGCGGTTCCAAATACCCTTTTGCTATGCTCTCTGCAATTGTTTATTTTATGGTGTCGACTACTTTGTATTGTTAGGACATCGTTGCAGGCCAATATTTTATTTGGCAAAAATCTTTGAGTCACAAGCTCAGTCTCTCAAAATTTCCCACTGTGAGTGATCAGCGAAACCTAAGCATGCTCTTACATCTGCGAAGGACTTGTGGGTAAAAGAGGGGGATTAGCAAAGAGGTGATCTCAGCCGCTTGCACTTTGCATGCCGCATATGGGGTAATTTAACAATCATAACTTAAAGTGCTGCAAGATGATGCTTGTGACTCCTCCCCAGCGTCTACAGCTGTGAAGTGCTAAAGCACGCCACTCTCCGCTTTATTGGAGGCTGGAGACCAAAACCAGTTGAAAATCTGAAATTAAAACTTATCCCTTATTGAATTTGTCATCCCTGAGGTGTGAATGCACACCCTTGTGTGTACACACACACAGAGGCTCACAAACAGCGACTGATTATCTTAGGGACAGAGATAGGTGGAGGTGGATCTTGTGTTTGTGGATTTGGTCTTATGAAGCTTCTTTTATTAAAAAGTACTGAAACTCATCTGGAACGTGATGAGTCAGGTTCTCACTGCAGGTAGAGGAATGTGTGGTGCAAATTTGGAGAGGGCATTTGCTGAATGAAGTCTGGATGTCTCATCACCATGCCCTTATTTAGAGTTTGATGTTGGAGAAATTATCGCTCTATTTTTACTGAAGTATTGGATTGGCTTTTTTTTTTTTCCCCCCCTGTCAGGCTATTGCATGTCTTTGCTCTGGATGAGCCTTGTACCTATTGTTTTACAGAGAAGCCACCATGTCCTGGTGAATTGGAGCACAAACCTGCAATGAGTTGCAAGGCAGAGCATACTGGTAGCCTAAACCCTAGTCTCAGGAAAGCCCTGTCCACCCCAAAGCAGGCTACGCTCCTCGTAACGCTCCTGCTTGTGAGGAGCACAAATGGGCAAATCTCCTCCAGCTCCTTGGCTCCCCAAGAGCTTCTTCCCCAGTAAATGGCTCTTTCTGTCCTGCCAAACCAGCTCACCACCACCAGCGATATCGATGATGGCGCTGGGACAAGGCGTCTCTGCATCCAGGTTTGGATGGTCCTCTGACCACAGGAGGTCTCGCAGACTTAAGGGGGCTTGGCCAGGTAGCTGTGCTTAAAGGTTTGAGGACTGGAGACAAAACCAGTCACCGGCAGATGAGTCCTAATTATGTAGGAACGAACCATCAAGCTCAGTTTTGTTAGTCAGAAGCAGGATCTAAGCCTGGATTGTCTGAGCAGCAGAGAGTGGGTTGTGTTTCATCCCGGGAGAATTTTGAGGGTTATTTTGGCGGAGGACAATGGAAAAAGCATGGACTGTGGCTGCCTTCGCAACTCTTGGCTGTGTGGATGACAAAGTTTGCCTTCTGGTCTGCCAGGCCTTTTCGCCTTCATTAGCACAAACTTATTTTAGAGCCTTTTTTTTTCTTTTTTTTTTTTTCCCCCGCCTTTCTTTCAGCCTCCTTCTGGCTGGTCTTTGTCCCTGAAGCCCACACTGATGGCAGCATCCAGCAGATAAGAAAATGATGCGAGTTATGTTTTGTATCATCTATGGTTGGAATTTCAGTGCTGCAGGGTCAGCTTTAAATTATCCCTGGAGGGTTGGTTGTGTTTTATAAGCTGGATGGCTTGGCTCACAGCCGTTTGATTTTTCCAAATAGTATAAATCTATAGACATTTGCCTTTGGCGCAAAAAAACTCCCCACTTCGAAGTCAAGAATAATTATTTTCCCAGAGCCAAGGTCAGCAGCTGGAGTCAAATAATGGGATGAAAAAAGCCACTCTTGTTGCTTTTCACATGATTTTTTTTTTAAAAGTAATTTTTAAAAGTAATTTCAGTGCATTAGCATCTGTCCCTTGCTCCCATGGCAGCCCAGACAGAGTTCCTTAACCCAGGTACAGCTCCCAGTATCCTCCAACAGGGCAGTAATTTCCTCTAAAGAGGAATGCCACTCATGTAACAACCTGGACAATCACCCCCACCTTCTCCTCCAGCTTCCTGAACAAAACTTCAGAAAACCTGAGTTGAATTAGTCATAAATAAGGTTATACTGAGACAAAAGCCCAGCACATTTGTCAATATGATTCATGCTGTTGTCAGAATGGACGTTTTGCAACACTTGCTAGTTTTTCACCTTAACACAAAGTTGCAGGAATAGAGGGGAGAAAAGAGGGGAGAGAGAAAACGAGGACCAGTTTGGAAATTATCTTGGGGAGAGCCTTGGGTTCTGCCATTGCGTGATTTGCGTCTACCTGTTAAAGAGCTCAAAATCTGCTCCAGGCTCAGCAAGAGCGTGTGGGTACGTCTGAGTATGATGGGTTTGGCGATATTTATTGTGAACCTCCCTTGAACAGTTTAGTTCTGCTTCTGGGCGCAGACACATCACCAAGTTGCCGTGGTGCAATGAGCTGCCCAAGCCCACCGAGCTGTGCTGGCTCCCGGCGCGGGTGCCCTCTGCTTCGGGCACGTGCCAGGTTGTGAGACTCAGCTCCGCTTGCAGTGACAAATGCACGGAAAGCCACAAGAAATGGCACGCAGCTGGTATTCCCCTTGCCTAATGGTGGGTGTTTCTCTAAGATTTTCCAAATTAGTCCGAAACCTCACAATTTCCTTTTTTTTTGTTTGTTATGGCGAGCTGGAAACAATGTAGTTCACATCAATTGAAATCTTTCATTTGGATTCCTTCTTTTTCAGGGAGAAATTCTCTTAGCAAGTAACTTGCACTAAAGATGCCATTTTCAGCTTTAAAAAAAGAAGTTAAATGGAAAAATTGGGGAATACTATAATTCCTTCCCAAGAGAATTTGGAGGGGACCAGGTTCTCGCTGTGCTCCTTCGGAGCAGCCGGAGCTCCCTTGCTGGCCACGGTGCTGCCGTGCCGCGTGATGGGGCTGTCTCGGACCCTCCTGCCTCTGCTGCTGTGGGTTTAGGGATGAGCCCCTGGGCAACCCTGTCCACTTGGCTCTGCGAAGAGGACTTGGGATGCAGGAGGAAAGTCCCCCACTGCTGGTCTGACTGGTGGTTTGGAGGAGAAAAATGTACACTGCATCTGTACAGTATACTATTAGCTATATCTAGCATGATTTTCCTTCTTGAGACTGTTGAATTTATTAAGGATTATTATTTCAGGCATCCTTCCCCCCTGCTACTGAAAGCCCATTAACATGGAAAACAAACCCTGCTCTCTCTGAGCACACGGATCTTTTTGGTCTGGACCAGCTTGTGTTAGAGTGACATAACCCAAAAAAACGGTAGGAACCATTTGACTGATATTCTGCTGCCAGAAATATTGAAGGTTAAAATAATTCTTGGCAGGGTCTCCCTCCCCTGCGGATCCCAGGTGCTGGACACGCCGATTCCAGCTCTGCTTTTGCTGCTTTGGCCTCTTGCGTGGCTGTGAAGCAATTCACGGCAGAGAAAGCCAAGGGCAAGGAGCCACGGCCGAAGGGGACAGGCTGGGCTTGGGCCAGCACACGTTTCCTTCTCCAGCTCCACGGCTCCTCGTGCTCTCGGCTCAGTACGGATTTAGCTGCATCCTGGTAGCACTGTGGGACCATGCTCAGCCCAGGACCTGGGCTGCGAGGGCTTTTCCAAACACAGGCTGGGGAGGCAGGCACCCCTGGGCTTTACCATGAGCCCTTACCTCCAGGCCAGGATGGGGCTCCCGGCTGTGCAAAATGGGGAAAATTTGGGCAGAAAACCCCAGGTCAGGCAATGGCAGTGAGATGTGAAAATGTTCTCCATTGAAAACCACAGGTGAGGGGAGGTGACGGACATTGCTTTGCAATCATAAGGACATCTTTGTTCCATGTAGTTCCACGTTGGAATGCCTTTTCTTCCGCTTTCTATTATTGGTATGTCAATATTGAAGATGTTATTTGTTATCTTTTCTACGTGGTTGATGTATTTCCCCCTTCAGCTTCCTCAGTGCTAGTTGTATTCCCTGGGCAAACATTGGTTGTGTTCTGCTCAACCTGCTAAAAACTGACCCGTGGGGCTGCTTGGGGTATTGCCCAAAAAGATGGGCTCAAGGGGAAGGGTAATGGTCAAGGTGGCTGATGTCCCTGGAGACTTCAGTAAAAAACCACCCCAACATTTAGCATGACCTTGGGTAATTCGATACTTCTTTCCTTGTCTCTCTTCCAAATCTATTAAATAATGAAAATAATGATTCCTCCCTTCTAAGATGGGTCAATGTCTGGGTGATCAGCCTTATTATGGATTTTAGAGGAATGGGCCCATTTTTGTGAAACAGCCAGATTCCTGGCTGGTGTAAATCAGGACACTTTTGTCACAGTCAGTCAGAGCAGAGCTATTTTGCATCAGCTGGAGTACCCCCAGACATCCACTCTGCAGCTTTACGTGCGGGCAGGTCATTTTGTAAAGTATGAATACAGTTTTCCAATGGATTGAATCTCTTTGTGTAGAGAGCTTTCAGATCAATGGATACATCATGTTCCAGTTTAACACAATAAAACTTTCCATCTTCGAAGCAATCTCCAGAGATTGCCCAATCAAGCCTCAAAATCCCCCCCCAGGCAGCAAAAGTTTTATTATCTTCATTTTACATAGCGGCAAACCAACGCTGGGGTTAAGGCTGACATTTTAGAAAGCTGCCTCTAATTCTGGGTGCCTTCAGGTTTTATTCCCATCCTCCAGTGCTGTCACCCTTGCTGCTGTCACGAGATGGTGCTCGGTGAGTGTCTGATCTTCAGCTCGTGCTGAGGATGTGAGGGTGATGGCAAAGCTGAGGGAGGAAAGGCAATGTGGGTGATGGATGCCCACGAGCCATGCAGTTGCTGTCAAAATTATTGTCCGACTGCAGCACGGGTTCCCAGCTCACCCCAGACCTACCAGCTCTGGTGCGGCAGGAGGACCAGATTTGGAGATCTTCAAATTTTTTTTCCACTCTGGGCATTGCCCTTTGGGCTGTTCACTGTAATTCCTGGTATCAGATGAGGAACCGTCGCCCAAGGGAGCGAAGCCGACTGTTCGCCCGCCTGTTTCTCCATTGCTCTGCACCTGGTGTTGTCGTTCCTGCCTGGCCCGAGTGGGTGTATAATGGTTCCCACTCGCATTTCACAGGCGCCCCGGATGGGTAAACAAGGTGAGGGCCGGGATGGTCTGGCTCGGAGAGCGGAGATGAACATACCTTCCTGCACAGTTTATACCAACAATAGATGTTTCGTACCCATGGGTCATTCATTCCCTACCCAGGCACCCACAGAGTTTCGCTCTGTGTGTAAGCAGTGTAACCGAGTCACGCAGAAAAGACTCCAGTAAACACTCAGCAAAAGAACAGCTCTCCCTGCCAGTCCTACAGCCTCATGAGGCAGGGGTTTATTTAGGAGGCTGAGCAGGATATGTATTTTCCACATAGTAAGAAGGGTGTCGATGAGGTTTGTTCACTTCAGGCTGCCCAAGGTGTGCTCGTTTGCAGGTACGAGCCCCTCCCAAGCAAGCAGGGCACCAAAGTCCTTTGGTTTTACGTGGTGTGCGCTTGGTGTGATCCGTCCCTCGCTTTAAGCTTCACGCACTGGTAACGTTTCTTGGGAAACAAAAAGTTTGCACCACGTTTGTCTCCTTTGGATGGTCGCTTCTGATTTCATTGGTGTTGTACTAACAGAAGCTGAAATGGGAGGAGCTGCAGTTCCACCACAGCTTCAGGCGGGTTTTGAAGAGAGACGACTGCAAGGTCCGTGCAAAACCTCAGCCCTGATTAAGGCATCAGGCGGTGCCTGTGGATGTTGGTGGTGCAGGTATGGAGCACACCTTCTGGCAGGCGGAGTGTGGCGTGTGGGGAAACTTGCTGGTAGAAGAGGAGATGGGGCTGGGGAGACATGGGCTGCGTCACCAAAACACGGTGGGAGTGCAAACTTTTTGCTAAAATGACAAAAATCAAAGCTAGTTGTGGGAAGAGGATGAGGGTTACTTAAAAGATACCTTGGCAGAGAGAGGTTGCGCCCAAGAGCGGGGTCAATCAGATGGGTCTCCAATCGTAAAAGCCATGGATGAAGTATAGGACTTGGCATGTGGGGGAGGCTACTGGTCCCGTTTGAGGCGTCTTGGCGTTAGCAGCCAGAGCAGGCCTGTTTCAAGTTACAGCTGTCAGTCTTTCATATTCATGGATGAGCCAGCATCACTTGCACTGAGTTAGCAGGAACGAACAATTCTCTGAACAGTAGTTTAATGTAGCATTGGATCCGATATCAGAATCTCTTTGAAACAGAATTCGATTTCTTTAAAAATTCCCCCTCCCGCCCCGTGCTGTCAGTGGTGAAGCAGGAGCAATTTATCTGTCCCCTGGTAGAATCTTCATTTTAGATACTGGTAAAACTTGACTTCTGCTCATCGGACCATCTTTTCCACCCTCATTAATATTGAAATAAATTTTCCTACGACAGAAAAGACCAAAGAACTGCGTAAGAGGCAAACATTGGACTGGAAGAACAGGAAGAAATGGTGCCACCCGGATATTAAGTCCAATGGCTTTGGTTGGAATTTTAGCCCCATTCAAATGAGTGGCAAAATTTGCATCAGCTTCAGCTGAGCTGAGATAAACCTTAATCTATCGTAGATCATAACCCTTTGCTGCTTGTAACATGAGTAGTGTGAATATGGGTTTCTAGGCTTCAGGCAAGTCTGATCATGGGTTGGTTCGTAGTTGCCTTACTGAAGCCAATTGCAAAAGTCATATTGACTTCAATGCGACCAGGTTTGGGCCCTGAGGCAGTCGTAGCCTTTTAGTCAGTCGAGATCAATACCTGGTGAATCACCTCTTAGGATATAATTTTTCCCATCGCAGGGAAAGGGGTGTATTTGACAACCCAATATGATCCTTCCCTCTTTAACTACTAAGAAACTAATCCAAGTAAATCTTCTGGCAGCAGACATCTGAAAAACGCTGGAAAATACCGTGCCACGAACGTGGCAATATGCTGTAAAAACAGCTTTACACTGAAATGCCATTTTATTACAGCAGTTGCTGTAGTTTCTGGTTCTGGCAGGGATTCCCTCCCCATAAACCCCGGCTTTAAAGGGGGGGTGTTGTAAGTCAGCTGTTGTGATTCACATTAGGCTGAAACTTGGCACCGAGACATCCGTACGTTAAACTCATCCCCTGCAGGTCTTCTGAGCTTTCTCAAAGTGCGTGTGCGTGGCTTGTGCAAAAGAGAAATATCAGCCCGGATTCCTTGACTGCCCTAAAAGGCTCCTTTCTGGGTTACAGACAGCGGAGCGTTATTGCAAGGCAGGAGCAGCCCTACGGGCAGCCAAGGGCAGGAACGACTCGGCGTAGGTGCAGCCGTGTGAGCTGGAATACCAGTGCGAAGGTCAACTTCTTTATTACCATCTCCTTCTGTTTTGCGTATTATATTTTGCTCTTTCCAAAGTGACAAGGTAGAAAATAAGAACCCATACGTGTTCCCGAATCTCTGCGTCTCTGCACAACTTCCATCTGTCCTGAGCAGCGAGACGTGGAAGCTGCAGGGAAAAGGGGAGAGCAAAAAGGGCCTTTACCAGCCAGGTCTCTGCTGTGTGGGACATGGCAGCATCTGCAGCAGCAGCGAAGAAGGTGGGTGCAGAGACATTCTCCACTGCCACCCCAGCATCGCCAGGGACAAGCTCAGCATGACGCACTGGCGTATCTTCCACCTCTCACGAGCTGTGCAGAGGACCTGGGCTGGCCTCTCTGCAGAAGGCAGATGTTCTCTTGGGGCTTATGCAGGAGGACTGGAGGCCAAGGTGTGGACAAGATGGTCAAATTTTTCATTTCTTGACAACAGTTTGCAGTCATCTTTGGTTAGCAAGAAGCAAGCAGGTTTTTTTTCCGGTTAGCATGAAGGGAACCACCACTAGATATATCCCACCTGGAGGTCAGTGTTTTTTGTAAAGGTGGAGGTATGTCACCGCAAGATGTCAGGTAAACTAAAGCCTAGAAGTGAATGATTTGTTTGGGGTCACTGTACAACAGAGCTAAGCAGAAAGTGCAGTTATTGGTGTCGTGGTCTGTTGCTGTTAGCGTGGGTCCTGTACACAACCAGGCTCGTTCTCATCTGCTGCTGCAGAAAGCTGTCGGTGATGGAGGGGACTGGGCAGCATCTCTCTGGGGGGATGTGCATCCACACGCAGCTCTTGGGAATCCCCAGGTCGGAGAGACTCGGGTCAGGTTTGCCATGTCAGAGCTGCAAGAAGAGAAGGGGCAGGAAGGTCTTTAAAAAAACCCAAACCAAACAAAACAAAACAAACTTTTGGGGCCTCTGGTCCTGAGTTGTGTCGATGCTCAGGAATCACCCATGCGGCACGGGCGATGCCATGGGTTACCTATCGCAGAGGGATGGCCCTGTCGCAGGCACGTCACTCGGCAAGTTTCTGTTTGACGTTTAGGCAAAATCTGGATTTTTTTTTTTTTTTTCCTTTTTTTCTTTATTACTTGCCTCACTGGGACAAATGCACTCCTGTTGTTTCTGAGCCAGCTGCGCTTTATGCAAAGCAGATGCCCATCGCAGATGGCTGTCAGGTGTTGCTGCCACCGGCCAGCTCGTGTCACGACTGCTCCGTGTTGGAGAGTTTGGTTTGGGAAAGCTGAAGCCCTGCTCCGGTCCAGTGCTCCTCCCCTGGCAGCGCTGGTGTCCCCGCCAAGACACCGAGGCCATGCAGGACCTGCATTTCTGCAGCATCTCCCAAAGCTCCCCCAGGTGGGACCCGTCCGAGCCCGATGCAACCGTGCAGCCGCTGCCTTGGAAGATGCTTTCAGGAAAAGGGAGTGCAAGGAGCAGTTATTGAGAGAAATGTGAGATGGCCTGCGGAGATCACAGCCTCCCACTTGCTCCTGCAGAGCCCTAGGCAGCCAGGGGAGATGAGATGCCTTCCTCTCCCTCCTAAGCCAGGGTTTGATTATGAAAAATGAACCACGTGCCCTGGTCCTCACCACCAGCTCCTTTCCTTGTGGGTTTCTGTGTGCTGCAGTTGCATTTTGCAGACATCTGGATTCAATAACCCCGTTGATACAGCCCATAAAATTAGAAACCAAACACTGCGGAAGGCAGAGGTCAGCGAGTGATTCATCCCGATATAATGCGCTGGGGCTGGAGCGCTCTGTGACTCAGGATGGGGCTTTGCGGGGTCCTGGGGGTGCGGTGGGGCAGCCCCCTGCCCACAGCTCCCCGTGCTCCGGGAGGAGAGGTGGGAAAGCAGGGGGAGGCATTCATCTCCTCCGGCGTTTCCCTGACCTTGGAGGGAGAGACCTGGCACCTCCCGCCTCCGAGCATCTCTGCGGCTTGCGGAGGAAGCGCTCTGCATCCCGTTATTGCAAGACTAATCGAGGACTTGGAAAAATAGGGCTCGTTTCCTCTCCACAAACTTCTTGTGTAACTACAGGCAAATCCCTGCTTTCCTTCTGGCCTACTGCTGTGGCCATAAAACCAGGACTCGAGCCCTGTTTTGGGTGGAGAAGTCTCCACGTGTGCGTGACCTTATCCCTGCAGTGTGCCGGGCAGCAAGGCCGAACTGCAGCCTGCTGCTGGTCTTCCCTGCCCTTGCAATGCCCTCCGAGTGCCTGTGCCACCATCCCTGCTGAGGAGGAGGTGGCTGCAGTGTCCCAGTGTCCCCTGACTGCTGCCCTGGCTGGCCGAGGTCCCGGCTGGAGCCTGGCTCTGCCCGGCAGGTCCCTGGCTGCCAGCTGGCACCGCGCTTGGTGCCCAGAGCCTTGCTACGGGTGGTTTCACCACCTCAAAAGCCCTTCCTGCCCCGGTGGCTCTGGGTCACCACCGTCTTCAGCCAGGTTTGGGGAGGTGAGAAGCCCGATTCCCTCTTCGCAGCGCCCTGTTACTCCTCTCTCCCTGGTGAGTAGAGCTGGAGCCGACATTTTGTTCTGCAACGTGCCAGCCCCAGGCCTGAGCAGGGACCAAGGGATGGGTGTGGGTTAGATCGCACGTGGCGGGGTTTAAAGCTCACGCTTTAATATATTAAAACAGATAATACATTAAAATGGAGAATGAAAGAGAAGAGGAGGGGATGGAAAAGATCAGAGAGCGGAGCATAGATTCGGACTAGACTGCTGTACTGCTGAGCAAGAATTCAGAAAGCCCATGGATACCCTCACGGTATCACGCACAAGCGTGCGTGCCGGCTGGTGAGTGTCCACGTGCTCGTCGCCCTGGATTTACCTTCTGATTTCTGAGCCTCAGTGGTACTTGCTCACTTTGCGTTCTCTCTGCAGCCAAGAGAGCGAGAAACTTGCATATTTGCGTGGTGACAGCATGCAATCCGCTGTCTCCAGAGCGCAAGGGCGCTTGCCAGAGGGATGAAGGATTGTTTTCATCATCGTACGTGTGGGCACTGACTCACACAGGGACACTGGATGATGGGGAAGGGATTTCAAAGTCAGGAGGCGCGCCAGAGCCTGAACCCTGCCAGCAGACCTTACCTGCAGGGCTGCGAAGACATTCAGAGGGTGTTTGCTACAGCGAGATGTCCCTTGTGATCTCATCTGGAAGTTGGTTATCACCCAGCGTGTGTGACTTGGCTCTTGCAAGAAATGCAAGAGAGGACGGTCAGAGCGGGGACCGCTGCTCGGGCTGGCGGCGGCGGCAAGCAGGCGGCGATGTCATGCCGACTCCGGACTGGTGATGTGCACTGGCCAAACTGGGGAGCTGGGCCAGGGCTTGGTGCCACTGCTTTGGTTTTCGTTGAGCTCTGTGGCAATGGTGTTTGCTGATCCTGATCAGAAAGGAGGGTTTTAAGCCACCCCATGCAGGACCTGGTCTAGACAAGAGGGTTTTTTATAACTATTGTTTTTAATCTTAATTGTTCTTCCATTTTTATTCCCCCTGCTTGACCTCAACACATTGAGACCACCAGTCCTGCTGGCATGAAACCATGTTTTCCTATTACCCTGTAGCCAAGATGATAATCTCTGGAGCCACTTCCTGGGCAATTTTTTGGGTGGATAATATCTGCAATTTCCCTTGTGTTTGCACAAGTATTTATATCTGCAAACACATGGAGCGACTCTCAGCCCCTGGTATTGCAGAGGAGCATCTTATACTTCCAAGCCCTGACAACTCGGAGACTTTTCCTCCCCCTGAATCTTCAGGCTGGGTGAAGCCGTTAATCTCCCAGCCTGCGACACGCTCCTTCACACCTGCCCTGCCAAATCCCTCGCTTTGCTGGGAGGAAGCTTGCTGACGACTTGCAGTGTTTATAGCTACCCAGGTGCTCCGGCATGGAGGGGTTTTGCAGCTCATGTCAGTCCCCAGGGTCTCAGGGGAGGAGGCACAAGCCACGTTGCCTGGGGGCTGCCTTCCCCAGCCCTGCCTGTGCTGAGCTTTTTGGGGAAACCAAGCCTTGCGGCATTGCCTGAGCATGGTTTCAGCAGCAGCGGGGGATAATCTGATCCAGGAGGCGGCTGCCTTCACCCTGCAGCATCGATCCTGGAGTGGAACCCCAGGGATGCTCCTCACCCTCGCTCCCCCTGTTCCTGGTGCGAAAGGGATTCCCTAAAGTGAAGGTGGGAGATGGGATTTTTGCAGAAACCTCCGTATCCAGTGCTGGGCAAACGAGTTGCCGAGAGAAGGTCTTGTGTTTTGCCATGAGGCTCTAGGCTGGACTTAGCAGATCGAGCCGGACCCTGGGGGCAGAGGGGTTCTGTGCTTCTAACGTGGATTTTAACGCTGGATTGGCAGATGCTGCAACAACCCCGGAGGCTCGTGAGGGCGTAAGGGCTGGCTGCCCTGAGAGCGCTGCAAGAGCGTGCCCGGCAGCTTTCCCGGGGCGCAGGCTGTGCGTGGTCAGCGTCCTGCGGCTTCGCAGAGACGGCGCTCGGTCGCTTCCCTACCCCGTGCAGATCTCGCTCCTTTTAAGGTGAATTTTAATCCCATCTAACATTGCTGAAGGTAAACTGATATTCCCCGAGGAAGCACAGGCTGGATCAAAGACCAGCGAGATCTTTTTTTTTTTCTGGAAAGTTTGGCTGGATTAGGTTAGGCTTTTATAAATATGCAGATCAAGTACCTGACCTGTGTTTCATTTCAAGGATATTTTATTAACTTTATTTTTTTGACTTGTTACGGCTTGAATGTGGCTTGGCTGAACGGCTTCAAACCGTTAATAGCTTTGGCCTTGGTGCGAGCTTGTGCTGTTAACTAATTTGCAGCGGGTTTCTTTAATTATAAATGCTCTTACTTTTTCACATCATTGCAGACTGCGTGGCAGATACGTCTTTTTAGAAACCACGTGCCTAGGCCATGAGGGATTTGTAAAGGCTGTGGCTCAGCTGGGAGCGCAGGCGCGGGCCACACAGGCATCAGGACATCTGCAGGCAGAGGACCAGACGTGCATTGGGAACACCAAAGAGAAAAGTGGTGTGTGGAGCTCTTAGCAAGAGGATGGAAGCTCAATACTGCTGAAAAATCACACCCAAGTAGTCCCAAATGATGCAGCCGGAGTCGCCAGCTGCAAGACGAAGAACGCCCGTCTTTATCTCTCCCCAACGGAGTTTCTGCTCTGCGATGGGGGCTGCAAATGTTTCGGAGCCCGCAGAGCGGTGCGGAGGCTGAAGCACCCTTGTAGGGAGGAAACGCCCAGTCAAAGGAGGAAAAACAAATTAAATAAAACCTCTTTCTGTTTTCCTAATTGCTGGTGTTTCAAAAAAAAACCAAACAAAAAACCTCAAAGGAGTTCACGGTGGGACAGGAGCTCAGTTTTGCTGCCTTGTAGCCCTGGCTGGTTTTAGTAACGCTGCTCTCGGGGCGCGGGCTGCTGCTGGTGCCTTTTGGGGTAACTGAAGCAAATCAGGCTGCCCTCTGCAAAGGGAATGGCAAGTGCTGAAACAAAAGACTGTGCTGCCAGCTCAGCAGGCTGGAGAAGCCATGGAGTCCTGACTTAGTGCAGAAATCAGCTGCAGAGGGAAGGAGAAGTTAATTAGATGGAATAAATCACGACTTGCTGGTAAGCTGCGGCGGCTGAGGATCGCCTTCGCGGCGGGCAGCACTGAGGGCACGGCGTGTCCGGACATGCTGTCACAAGACTGGGGCTGTCGGGGTGATCTGACTCACTTGCACTGAGGACATGTTCATCAGAGCCCTGGGGAAGGATCTGGGCTTTGAGGTGCTGCTGGGCTCCGGCAGGTTTAGCCTCGGGGTTCCAAGAAGGCGTCGGGGTGTAGGAGGCACTTGGCATTTGTTAGGTCAAGCTCCCTTCCTCCAGTTGCGCTTTTTGCTTTGCATCGACATCCCAGCACCAAGACCCAACAGGGTAACGTGCATCACGGTGGTGGCC